>NW_028301578.1:10740000-10840000 GCF_042242905.1 Orbicella faveolata | reverse complement strand
ACAAAGACCGAATGCAAAACAAACTAAAAAGGATCAAGTTAATCCGCCTAAAATAGCAATACATGCTGCTGCCGCTCGTCTTCTCATTTCCGGAAATTCACACCGGAATTTTTGGTAAATGGAAAGCGCCCTTAGAATTCAATTTCAGACCGCGAACGCTTGTAACAAATATTTCTTGAGAAAGTAAAGTTCTGACCAGCGACCCTGCCAGACAGCGCGTCGCCAAATGTTTTTAAAGTTTGTGTTCGCATTTGTTTACATTGCTCGAATTTACATCTTGTTTTCACAAATAAAAAAGAGGAATTAACCATTCTGACCACAAAACACGTCGTTTTGTGGGCTTACACAACACGGAAAGTTTGTTTTCTGACAACCAATTATGGCCACAACGAATTTGCCGAGCTACACATCGGAAAATTTATTTTCTGACCACAGATCTGAGGGTCATCATGGCCATTTTCCGAGCTACACGGCCATTTGCCGTCGCCGAGCTACAAAACATTCTTTCCTGATGACGCAGGCTTTAGTTACTTGTTGTGGAAGGCTAACGGGTCAAAATACATGCAGTTTTGCAGAAATCATACACACTTCGAATCTATACGGCGAACACGTGACTTTCCACGAGGTTGACGTGGCTGTGCGCATGCGTAATTTGCCCCTGCTGCGGGGAACCAAATCGGCGAACAAATTCTCGAAAGTCCTTGTCCCCGCGCCATGTGCGAAAATAAGTGTAATATAAAATCAATCAAAAGATCTTAATCTGTAACTCTGAGTGCATTGCTGGCCCACTTCTTTGTCATAATAACTGCTTATTTTTCATCCTCAATCGGCATGATATTTGTGTAGTTATCGCGAACCGTAAAATTACGCCATTCTACATTCGATTATATCCTGATCAGTTAGACCCTCTTGTCAAATTAAATGTAGGTTAGTGCAATGTTCGCTTCTTCTTTTCACTCGCGTTTCTTGGTTGGAATTTTATTGTGTATAGAGTAGTATAAGTCGAAAATAAAAAACTGAAACTGTTTTCCGAAAGTGTCAGTCACGCATTTTCGTTCATTCGTTTACATGGAAAATTCACCCGAGTTTCTGAATGACAAACGCAATTGTTTTGCACGTGCTCCATACACTCTGGTGTATTTTACAGCCACCCACCTCAGTCAAACTAACATCCGGCGATTTAGAAACCTGTTACGAAGACTCGACTTTTAGCGCACTGAACGATTAAAGGAAAAAAAATTCCAGTTTTCACTAAGGGTTGTCGTTGGCATCGTCGTCTATATTGCTGAAGCTCCCCATTAGTCTTTCGAAAAACAACTTCGTCACTAAATCTTTGAACGATTTACTAAGCTATTAATCTTGATGCTTGTCTGAATAATCTCGGCCTCCGTAGACGAAAATGATCGAAGATGCCTGTTTATGACTAATAAACAATCGATGTAAATAGCCGGAGGGGGATCTCCGGTATGAAAAAGTAGGGGATTCTCGTCGTCGCATTTTATTATGAACACCCTAAGTGAGCCCAGAGTTCTTGATTTTTCCCCTAAGCGAGACGACTAGCATCCCCGACCTTTTCATATGGGAGTCCATCCCCCCCCCCCCCCCTCAACTCCCGGGTGTAAATATTCATATAACCTAGCAGCTACGAAATAAAAATAAAATATTGTAAATACGCAGACACACATTAGCCTGCACGCGCATTAGAGACGACCGGCAAAGCTAAAGCTTCGAAGATGTGTAAACGAGAGTTTCGTCTGAGAAACTTTACGTTTTGGTATTCCGTTCGCCGTGATTTTACCGACTCTAGGGTAAGTCACGCTATAAATGTATGTTTAATTTAGGGTGTGTAAAACGGGTGTGACTAGGCGAGGCGGTAAAGACAGTATGGTGATGGTAGGGGACTACGACTTTGGTAGAAAAACACCATCTTTATTAAAAATATCGCATTTTACTTTTGTTTTCAATTTCCTGATCAGTCTGTTGATAGATTTCTAGATGTTGGCTTCTTTTAACGAAGTTAACGTGACTTACGGCTATTGCAACTGCCGCTAATTGGCTTTAGACTAAAAATGGTTCGAAAAATCACATTGTTGTATACTGTGGTTTGGGCAGTTTCTAATTGCTAATCAGAAGAAGAGAATTCTTCAAATTAAACCTACAATAGAAATGAAGAAAATACCCAGAGAAAAACATTTTGTGAAACAAAAGTCTGCTTACGTGTCCTTGATCACTTATTATGCACCACAAGTATTTAATTTTAATCAAGTTATATATATCGCTAGTGGAAGATAAATTCCTAACTAGTATATGCACGCGCACTTTACTTGCACCTAGTTCTGGAAAGATTTCCACTCAAAAAAATTGCGTGTTGGCTTTACACAGAAGCATATCACCTCGAACGAGGTGATATGCTTCTGCTTTACAACATTATCCATACAAATTTTTGCAACGGGTTTCTACACTGAATTCCCGATGCGAGTGCATATGTTATCAAACTTTATGACAGCCGTCGAGTATTACTATACAAATTGTGACAATGAGTGACTAATTAATATTCACGATAGGCACGTTATTGCAAAAACGCAGTAGCTGTTCTTGAAAATCACAGCAGCAATCATAATTTACGATATCGCTCTTTGTCAAAGATATATTGCAGTTCACGACGTTAATACGGCTCACAACAGGAAATGTATACTACGGCCCAAGGCAATATCGGTTCTCCTATTTTCATCTTGAGCAACTGATATCTTTGCAGTTCAACAAGTTATCTTTTTGCTCAAGCGAAGGTTGATGACTTTCAAAAAATCGTGTACAAAACATTTATTTTTGCATAAGCTAAGGCCTGAGCATTGTACGTTCTTTTCTGCTTCAGTGGCTGTCTCTACCGGTTTTTGTGGTGTATCGCTTGGCTGTAACTGCTTACAACCTTGCATGGCTGTTTTACAACATCCACTTGTACGGAGCGAAAATGTTCATCTACTTAACTAACTGGACTTACACTATATTGAACATCTACTTTGTCTTTGCAACAACGCTCTCTTGTATCGCCCTTTATAAAGACCTGAGTAAGGAAACGGAGACCACAACTCTAGCTACAGATGAACAGACGGTGGAGATCGAAATGGAGCTTGGCAACTACGGCGCAGTTGATCAAGATAGCGAAGACGCCAGCGAAAAAGACGCCCTGCAGTGTCACCACAAGTTCTTTTGGTTCATCCATGCCATTGCTGCAACTGCCGGCTTGTGGGTAACCGCGGGGTACTGGAGCGTGTTGGCAGATGATAACCCAGTTGATGCCAATAATATTACAAAGCACGCACTCAATTCCGTCTTCATGGTGATTGACACAAGCCTGAGCGCCATCCCAGTTCGTCTCCTGCATTCCCTGTACGCCTTGCTTTACATTGTCATTTACCTCGTCTTCTCCATTATCTATTGGCTCCTTGATGGAACCAATAATCAAGGGAATACTTACATATATAAAAGTCTGGATTACGACAACTTCAAGCCCATCGTTGGAGGCCTGATTGTCGTTTTCCTTCTCGTGGTTTTGCCTGGTTTGCATCTGATCTTATTTGGCATCGCCAAGTTACGAGATCATCTTCACAGGAAGTATGAAGCACGAAGTCACACTACGTGAAATGACGTAATTAACGTGACGTGACATCAAATGGCATGACATCAGACGACATCACATGACATGAAACGATATGTTATAATATGACACAACACCACATGACATGACAGGAAATGACATGACATAACTTGACAAGGAATGACATGACAATACATGATTTGACATTACATCACTGCACCCAACCTAATAATGACATGACATTATACGAACTTATAGTGACATGACGTGACATGACCCGACCTACTAATGATTTGAAATGACATCACAAGACCTCACAGTGGCATGACACGACATAATCTAATAACGACGTGACATGACATTACACGACCTTAATTATAGTCACATGACGTGACCCAGCCTAATAATGATATGATATGATATTGTACGACCAAATAGTGACATGACATGACATGACAAGACCTTATAGCGACATGACATAACATGAACTTTCCTAATAATGACGTAACATGACATTACACGACCTTATAGTAACATGACATGACTTCACCGAAGCTAATAATGACATGACATAAAATGACATGACATGCCTAGACTTCAAAAACTTTCAAGGAAGGCTGAAATAAATATTTGTCAGGGCATGATAGAACACAGCTTGACTACTTGGTTATATAAGGTAGGGTAAATCGCATGGTAGTTATCGATGCGTGAGAATTAAACGAGTCATGTTAGGTCGATAAATTTTTATTCATTTAGTTTAGCAGAGTTTATGTGTGTTTACAGTGGCATGCCTGTAAACTAGCTAAGCTTAGTGCTTGTATACGCTAAGCGCACGGCCACTGTAAATAAGATTTACATTTTACATGTACATAGGCACTTCTTCCCTATGTAAAATCCGGTAGGAAGGTATTGTAACAATCTTAAGTATGTTGGGACATGGCCCGCGGTCCTTTAGAGCTGTTAAGAGAAATATTTTCCTCTATGTGAAAGTAATATTTTTGTAGTAACGGAAACTTTGAGGAGAGAGAAGGAATAATTTAACGTCCTTAAATTTCTTAAGGTCATGGTCTTAAGGCCATGTGTTAGTTAAGGAAAAATAGAAAGGTAATATGGGTCAAAAATGGTCAAAACTACTCTCCCTTAGTTCTAAAGAGCCGGTCTAGACAGATAGAACGGAACAATTCGTGATATCATGCTGGTGACAGAAGACTATAGAAATCAATTGCAAAAAAGGTTAGCAAGATGACGGGAGAAACGAATAAACTAAAGGATAGCAGGTTTTCTAGCGTGGCTGAGTGGTTTAGGGCGCTGGTGTTGTAATCCGGAGGTCCCGGGTTCAAGGCCTCCACCCTGCCACTAGCGGGATGCGTTTCTCGGTAGTCCCGAGTTCAAATCCTCGGTCACGCTTTGTAAATAGCCAACTGGTCTGCCTCCTGCCAGTTGGGATTTTTAACTACGTTACGTTTATTTGAAATGTTTGTTTCCTTTGTTTCAGTGGTATGCCTGAAAATTAGCTAAGCTTAGTATTTTTATAGCTAAGTGCATGACCACTACCACTATTGAGCGGAACTCTAAGTGTACTAGCGAAGAACTTGTTTATGTAAAGGGAGATGTGTTTATTTGCATCCATCCACAGCATTTGAGTTTCAGTGAACAGATAAGATTACAGATTCTTGAGCGAAGTACACAACACAATGATGATTTTAGAACAAGCTAAGAGAGAACTGCAAAAACACGAAACAAACGCGAGTGTTTTCTATATTCTCGGGAATTCTCAAATAAACAGAGTGTCATTGCGTACAAGCAGAGGTATCAGGATAAAAATATATTCTGAAGTGGACTCTCAGTGGCCTTATCTTTGAATTAAAACCAGTAAGGTGAAAAAATGTAGTTTGCTGATTCTTTGACGCTTTAGTAAATTCAAGCAATGTAAGACCAGCTAACTCAGTCATAAGTTGAGTTTTTCGTGAAGAAAAACTACGCGGCTATCCTTATGGGTCCTTACAGCTCGACCCTAAGATTACAAAGACGCTTATATAACAGAACTCAGTTATTGCATTTTGAGTTATTTCAGCTACGTACAAAATCATCTTTAAATTGAAGGAAAACTGAAAATAGTGGGGTACAAAGATAAAAAACACCAAAGAGATGATAATGAACCATGAAGGAACAAGGATGATTAAGGATGGAGAAGATTGACACGGATTGCAAGCCGACAAACTTGAAAATTTAGGCTAAACTTTTCAAGATGCGTAAAGAATCATCGTAGAAATTTCACTTTGACGCAGCAGTCACTGATCAATTAACAAACTGACGTCAATTTGTTTTTTACAATAACAAGACCCCAAAATGGTCAAATGCCGGGAATAAATGAGGGGAAAAGACGCCGTAAACTTTCTGTAAACAAAGATAAGTGAATTTTATTTAAAATGAGGCGAACGTTGTCAATAGCTTTTCTCGCTTTTTGATTGGCTACTTAAAAAAGTCCATACAATCTTATTGGTTAAAAAGTTGACAGTTTGACAGCTGAAAGTTGAATTTGAAAGCTTGCATGAATTAAAATTTTATCTGTCTGTACTCTCATTGATGGTTAAAATGGGCCAATCAGCGCGGGAGAAATTAGGCAGTTATTGTAAAATATGTTATAGCTTGTACACAGCCGTCCGGTTGAAGAGAGTGGGTGGCTTTTGCGTGGATGTCTGAGATCCTAGACAAACGTATAGCTTGGATACTTGAGCTGGATCACGTATTCCCCATTCTCCCTAATTAATGCTGGAAAATGTCGCTCTTTTCACCTGAAAACTGTTCCATGACGAACTGTTTCACTAAAAAAAGCCACCAAAAACTAGTCGGGTTGGCCATAAACGTTATCTGCAATGTTTGCACGTGAAGTTTAGTTGTGAAAGTTTAGCCGTGAAGTTTACCCACAAACCTACGCCATAATATGGAAAAAAAAAACCTATATAACCTCGTGAAAGAAGAAAACCAAAACACGGTAACGGTTGACCTGCTAACACAAACAACTTTTAATCGGCCATTTCCGAGTTGCCTTGTGCCTCTGTTTCAAAACGAGCCCTTGTGCGAAACCATTTAATATTAAAATGTGTTCCCCTACAGTTTCATTTTCATGCAAATCAAACTCATTTTCACATGAAAGGTTTTACACGAAGACTCGTTTTGAAACAAAGGCACAGGGGAACTCGAAAATGGTCTATTATTTACCCGTTTAAAGGCATTTAAGGTGGCTGAACACAGTTTTTGATACCCGTGTTTCATTCACCTTTTTCTCTAAAACCCTTGATCCCTCGGTCGCCAAAAATGGCAGCAAGCAAATTAACAACACAAACTTTGGTTTTTTGATGGTTAAGCTGACGTATGTGCCGTTGCCATGGCAACATGAATAAATATAAACAGGCTTTTAAAATCGGTTTTGTTTATTTGTAGAAAATCTATTCATTAGATTTTTTTTATAATTTGCATGTAACAAGCTTGTAACGATTCTCACAAGTTAACATCATTTTGCTAATAATTTAACAGAGATCTTTAATTATCCCTTGTTTAAGGTTCACTGGAATATCTAGAATTTCCTTTGTTAAAGTTCGATTATTTTCAATACTCCAGTTACTTATTTCCTTAAGTATTTTCGTGCCAAGTTTCGTGAAATTCTGATGAGTGGTTCTCGAGAAATAGGCGCATTTTCGAGAGTGCAATTTTTCATTCAATCGCAATTTTTTGACTTACTACGCATGCGCTGCATTTAACTGGGTTCTTTCGGTAACAAAGAAAAAGCTGAGAATTGCTCGGTTCTTTGCATCGTTACCTTTTCTAACATATCTTTGTTAATAAAAGACTAAAGCCATCAATACACTGCGTTCGATTATAGAGGCGAGCACAGTCCCTCTTCTGGAAAGGGGAGCGAGGCACTGGAACACAGACCCGTCGGTATACATCACCTCATATCCAACGCGCGCGCGTGGAGTAATTGATCATTATTTTGAAACCAATGACGGAGACGGTTATTTCATAATGAGCGAGTCTCTCGTTTATTTTCAAAGACCTATTCACAAGTAGACCGCCAGCAGTCTCTCTCCTGCTCGAAAATCTGTGGGAAAGAACGCAAAGAACAACGCAACACAAGTGAGCAGTCGTGAGCATGCCAGCATGATATGGAAAGCCGCGAGTTCCGACGCCCGCACTATTCGCAGCTCGCAGCATCGCCGCTCGCAGGTCACGCTCACACGCTCCCTTGTTTTGCGTTCTTTCCCACGGATTTTATGGAAAAGAGAGACTGCTCGCTGTTTAATTCACAACAATAGTGAAGACAGATCGAGAGACCCATTGACACACTGGGGTTCGAGGACCTAAATAGCAAAGTATATACACTCTTTGCCAAGCCAAGAACCCTGAAACACATATATCAAATGTGGAAAAGGAACAAAATACATCCTTTGTGATTAGTTCAATTGGGATTTTGAATGTCCAGGTATTTTTCATCGTGTTACTTGTTGCAGGGATATACAATTGCCGACATGGGAGAGACTGGAGATAGCTTTGTATCTCCACTACAATTTGGCACTCACGGTCACGGTCTTGTACCCAGGTTCTTCGGGCAGCAGAAGCTCTTGAGAATATTTCAGGCTCTTGTTATCCAATCAAATATGGCGCAAAGACTCGTGAGCAATCAAAATTCGCTTTGTAAATTACTCCTCCTGAAACTGCGGGTTCATTCGTATTTGCTGATCGAAAGAGGTAGTTTCTATCGATCATTGCGTCATCACTGGTCGTACCAGCGACAACTGCCTGTTAACCAGGAAATTAATGAAATGTCCTGTGACGAAAATATAAATAAAATCACATCACAACACGTGCTCTATGTGTAAAATCGTTGACAAATGAACGTCAACTTCGTCTTAGTGGACGACACCAAGGCAGCTCGACGTGCAAACGAGGCTACTCCTGAGGCCCAGGCCTTCACGTGCTTCATGAGAGGAGGGGTGCTGTCGACTGGACAGAAAAGGCGCTATTTCCAGACAGGCTTGTTACTGCGACTAGTCGCTGAACTGGCGGCAGTGGATGCTCTGCTCGCCGACGAGACTCCTGATCGACTGGACATCCGGGAACTTTGACGACCTGTGAAGAAACAACAATATATCAGCGATTAGCATAAATCTACTACCGTTCTATCACGAATGCCGTTCTCTTATTGGCTCCGCCACTCACTATCTGTTCAGTTGCAGATAGTGAATAGCCTAGCAGTGTGCAGTTGTTAACCGGAAATGGCGACCGCTTCTTTGCGTTTTGGAAGTGTCTGAGAAGAGGATGAAGATAAAGTTGTGAACGACTAGTAGATTTAGAATAAAACAATTAGATTATTCGGTCTCGATTTCCATGCGCGATAGAGATCTCGAGCTCATAATGTAATTCTTTGAAGTCTCGAGTTCCAAATCTAATTGTTAATAAGTAACAGTAATGCGCTCTACTCCAGAACCACTGCGACTAACCGGAGATACGAAAACCTAACACAACTGGGGGGGGGGGGGGGGACGCGCTTTAACACTAAATTATCGTTTACAAGCGCAACATAACAAGCCCGACAGAGTTTGCACTTGATCTCTCCACCAAGAGGGGTTCAACCATGAGACAATCTTGTTCCCAGTGTTTCTCTTCTTCCAGGGAAGGGAGACCCTGGGAACGGAATTGACCACAACTTACTCGACTTGTCTTGACTTAAAAGTTCATCGTCGAGTTTTTCTTGAAGCGCCATCAGATCTGAAGACATGTCAAGGGAAAAATCTTATCTGGACTTCTGTGATCAACTATTCACAGGCCCCACATGTGTAGTACAGTTGGTGGATGATATATGACAAAGACGTTTTTTAGCAATATAACCGCTGACATGACATCTGAGAGCTCTTACAATATCTGGCGGGTCTAAAACACTGGTCACGGGTCATTGTTTTACCAATACTGGAACAATCTTAAACCTTTACTAATACTAACCTTAAGCCCAAACATTGTCTTAGTGTAGTACTTAGGCCGAAGGTTAGCATTAGGAAGGGGTTAGGGTTGTTCCAGTATTTGTAAAACAATGACCCGTGACCTGTGTTTTAGACCCTATAATATCGCCTGAGAAAATCTCGTCGCGGCCTGCACCGTTCAACAGGTTCTCTATAATTCGGCAAACGAAACTAGAGGGGAAAAAACGCAAGCAATGTCCCTAACCCTTAGAACAAAAGAGGTTCATATTAAGAAGAAACTGTCTCCTACTGTGTAGTTTAAGGTGAGAGTAAGTTTAACTTGGGAGCCTTGAACGAGAATATACATGTACTGTCGTTGGTGACTCTGGACTTTCGCCAACCTGAGGGGAGGTCATGGTCAAGGTCAAGTAAAATGTTTTTCAAGTCTCTGGTGCTTGAAACTAATTGATCTGTTATTGTCAATTTCGATCCATCTACTGTCAGTCAATTTTTTGTTGGTTTTGTTATAAGTCACATTTCGCATCTCGCATAAAACTGTTGACGTCTTGTATGCATGTTGTACCAGGTCTCCACCACGCGCGGTTTGTGACCCAACCGGAAGTGAACTTTCACGATTTTGGACGGCTAAAGCGCGGAGAATAGGAAGCTATATCCATTTTTTTCCGACTTTCACATCAGGATCCCACGAAGATTCCATCAAGCAAATAAAAAATACATGTCTGCCATATAATAACTTTAAGTCATCGATATAGCGCAGGACTGGTTTGCAGGTATCGACTGAAAAGTGTTTGTTCTACGTTAGTGTAGCAGCTTTCACGACTCCGACTTTGAAAGTAATTTGTACTGTAGGTAAAGCATTCAGCAGAGTTCCCATTTTATCTCTGGTTTGCACGTCAGTCTACGGTGTGAATACTAATAATAAGGCAATGTGATAATTGATATCAACATTTAAGTAATTAAAGACAACGAAAGGATACCCTCTGGAAAGAACCATTTTCGTTCAGCAGCGGATGTTGGCGGCCTGGGTCGATTTGCACTGCTAGCTTTCCCCGATGACTTTCTTGAGGGGGGAGGGGTGGGCCAGCAGGATTGCGGTACTTGACCTGTAAGTAAGCCTTCAGGGAACTTCTTGTACAGCACTTTGAGACCTGCAAAATATTATTGTCAATACATTGGTCGGTTATGAGTTTCAGAAGCCTTCCTTCGCTAAAGATCCTCAAGAGTTGACACCAAAGTGTTTCTCATTGGTGGTTGCTAGGTGACGAATTTTCGCGCGTAAGTATCAACCAATAATAAACACTACACAGATCTCTGCAGAGTTACGTCATCAACAGAATTTTTCGGATCGATTCTTAGAGCGCTTTATATTTAACCAAATATCTAGAACTTTCGAAATAGACGCAAATGGCATGGAAATTTTCTTCGAAAGTTTGTGGGAAATGCGAAATTTACTGAATTTCGGAAATGCGAGCCATTCAACCAAATATTTCGGAAATGCCGTAAAGAAAATCAAATGGAACGGAAATTCCCGGTACAAAATTTTCGAAAATTTAGTACAAGATAAGATTACTTGGGGGCTTTCCGTTCAACCCAAGATTCCAGAACTTTCGAAACGAGGTCAAATGGTAGGGACAGTTACTTTGAAAGTTTCCAGAAAATCTGAAAACTATTGAATTTCCGATTGTGAACCATTCAACCGAAAAGTGCGGGAAGAAAATTGAAAGGAATGGAAATTTCCAGTAAGAAATTTGTGAACATTTCGAATATACCTCGTGAGGTTGTCCTCTTTTCTGGAAAGTCCAGAAAATACTGTTCTTAGACTTTTCGCTGCTAAAAACTTCTCCAATTTTAAACTGGAATTTCTTTGTCGAATGGACAGCGCCATTAGACTTCCCCAGAGCTGCGAAAGTATTGAGCGCAAGAAGACCAATTTTTCTCAAACTCATTAATAATTCATCAAGTTAAAAAAAAGAAAATCACAACCGCGAAGGAGGCTTGGATACCAGGTCTTAATTAGCATAGATTTTGACGATCTTACTTCTCCGTTTACTCCTTAGTTTTTGTTTCGATTGAGAAGATATATCAAACACGAGAGACAGTGTTTCATCGGCTATCCAAACACCTCGAATTTTGTCAAAAATACTCCGCTCCGCGTCGTATCTTCAGCTCTCTTCTCGGTGTTTGGATATATTACGTGTATTCTCGTGTTTGCTATATTACATCAAGGATAGAAATGTCAAAGGCGCTTAGTCACGGTATTTTGAGTTATTTTGGCCACATACAAAATAACCTTTAAATGGTAGGAAACCTGAAAATAACAGTTTAATAAGATAGAAAAACACCAAAGAGATAATGATAAACCATAAAGGAACAAGGATGGCTACGGATGGAGAAGATTAACACGGATTACAAACGACGAATTTGAAAAATTGAGGCTAAACTTTTCAACATGCGCAAACCGTGACTGAGCTCATTTAATCGCACCTGACAAAGATACAAAATGCTCGTCTCACCTCCGGACAGCATGAAAACATTGTCTACTTCTCTCTGCACAAATGTTGTCGCTGCGGCTGGCGCTAATCTCTCATCCTCATCATAAAGAATAATTATCTTTCCTAGTTTATTTTTCTGTTGAGTTTTTTTTAAATGTTAAGAATCATACAGTAAAGTAACAGAGGTTACATCTACAGCACATTTTCAGGGTGAGCATATTAGCGTTTTAAACAACTGGAAATTCTAGCATAAGAAAGGAACTCACTTTCCATAGGAAACTTAAGGCTCCATCCACACTACGCCGGAGAAATTTGAAAACGGCGTATTCACTGAAAACGCATCAAATGTTTTCCGACCATACTACGCTGGAGAAATTTAAAAACGCAACAATCACCGGTCACTATGGATTTGTGTTTGAGGAAAACTCGAGCAGGGAAATCACACAGTCATTATCGAAAAGCTCCGTTTTCCAAATGTTTTCCGTTCACGCTAAAACGCAAAGCCGGTTTTTTCAAATTCCTCCGGTTCGAAGAACGTTTTCGAAAAGCTCCATTTTCGTGACGGATTAGTGTGGACGGTAGGTCTAACCGTAGTAATAAAGCTACTCCCAGAAAAAGTGGGTGGGGCCCACATGCAGCAAGCTATTTGCAACCTTTACCTTGTTTCAGACTTAAAGTTGTGATTTTCCTGACCCTATTCAGACCCGACCTAAAATTGGATGCTCTTCTTCAAACTTGACTTAATAAATCAATAAGTTAGAACTGCCATCAGTTCCCTAATCCAGACCAATGTTAAAGGGAATGTTGAGTTTTTTTTTTTACTTTTTATGTAGGCTGCAAAACTGCACAATGTATGACGTTGACGATCTCAACTGTAATGATAATTAAAGATGTTATATGTAGCTTCTTCTAAGAACTCTACCCAGCCAGAGTGTGCAAATTATAACCAATTTCAAACCAAAATGCCTCAAAATCCACTGCCTGCCCCCTTTCCAGGCCAATCCCACACCAGAAACAAAATGCATTCACTGTGGAGTGTTAGGCATACATGTATTAGGATACAAATGTGAGAATTTCCTTGGTAAAATAGTTGTATGATCTTGTCAGCATTGCTGTTGGATAACTAAGTGCTGCAAATTAAATTTTAAGGACAGTCAATATTGACAAATAGAATTGTTTTTACTTCTTGAAACCAGGTTTGTTTCAAATCTAGGAATTGTTAAGAGTATTTATTTAGTAGGTTTAAGAATGAGCTCTGTAAGATGGACACATTAGAGAGCAGTTCAAGCTGTCTGCTTAGAAAAGGTGTCCACTTAAGTTCACCAACCAAAGGCTTGCACCATTTCTCCCTGGACACTTAGTCCACTACTGGTACCCCTTCCAGCATTTTTGCCAGTTAGCGTAACCATTTAAGGTGGCTTACTACATATTTGATGGTATATAACAGCCCAACTTCTAACTCTTTTGGAAAATGTTCCAAGATGTTTTTCCTTTCTCTATTTACTGTTTGCTTAAATCTTTTACCATTCTTTGTGAAACTTGAACAATTTAAATGTCAACAGATGGCCTAAATGGATGGCCAAATTCCTAAGTAGAGACTAGCTAGTACTGGGCACTAGTAGGTTAAATGACCTTTTTCTCAAGATCTACACGTATGTCTCCACCTCAAAATTTCAGGAATAAGAAGTAGGCTCTAATTTAACATTCATGGAAAGTAAAATAAAAGTCTGTAAGACAGATTCTTCGCAAACCAAGAAAATATGACATCAAAAATAGCTCAAAATTTGTCTTACACATTTTTTTTTACGTTAATTTTTGCCTCACAATCTGAAAAGTCCAATTATTACTCTCCGTGCTGGTAAGATGATGTTTCACACTTCCTAAACCCTAGGTATATTAGTGGTAGATAAAGAGGTGCTCCAAAAAGATAGGGGAGGAAGGCAGATAAAAGATTGGCCCTTTTGTCCAAGAGAAGAAAAAACGGGGGGGGGGGGGGGGATGTAATATTTTGGCCTTTCAGAGCACACAACTTTTCGCATAAGGGGAAGGGCTGAGCAAATAAGCCTCTGCCATTGATCCTTCACATTTGTAGTAATATATTATGTTGTGATTAAGTGAAACTTTTAATCTGGTGATAAAGATTGTTGTTGTTGTTCTACTCCAAGTAAGACCACCACCTAAGGAGTACATTCAAGTACTCACCTCCTATGATATGACACTGTCGGTATGCATCCTCGTCCCTGACATCTAGCAGAAGGTAAGGTAGTGACTCAACTTCAGGAACCAAAGACTGCTCTTCCTCATAGCTGGTGTCTTTGCCATCTTTTTCATCTTTGTCTCGGATATCAACCTCTCCAACACCATGTATTAGGCTGAAGAGAAATGCAATTCGCTGTAATTATTTCAAACTCCACTAAAACTAACAGTTACTGTATCATAGGACAACACACTAGGCAAGCAATGCATGCACAGAGCTTTGTACTGTCTAGTAGCTCTTTACATTCATTTCAGGCTGGTGATGCTGGCCTAGGACCTCTACTGAGTGTCCCAAATCTAAGTTTCGGCCACTATGAAGAGTGTCCAAAAGTAAACAAATTTTGTGGTTTGGTAAGAAAGGTAATAAGTTTGCATGTAAGCAGAGTGGCCCATCAGGCCTGCGCTTATCTCCCAATTCCGTAATTGAATCATGTTAGATTTTCCTACTCCCCCTTCATTTGAGTATCATATAAATTTTACCTTTCTAGTGTGGAACGTGCGGTACTTCTTGCAGTTGAATCTGGCCGCGCCTCGTCATCTTCTAGATTCAGGGGTGGCACTCCCTCCCCCTCTGCAGAGGTCTCTTTGTCTTCAGCTGTGATTGTTTCATCTGACATCACACTTTCACCTTTTATACAAGAACAAAGTAATACATTACACAATAAATAAATTACAATATTTAAAGAGGAAGCCCCATCAGCCTTAGCTGGTTTCCATGCGGGTCCTCTATCCTGGTCGAATTGGAATTTGGAAATGTTGGTTTTTGTGAAAGGAGGGAATCCGAAGAACCTGGCAAAAAAACCCCAAGAGCATCATGTATGTTAGCCTTGTGCACATAATTTTTCACCTCAGATGGACAAGAAAATACCTGGGAGATTTAGCAGTTTTCACTGTCACAGACACATGCTAAGTGCCTCACATTTTTTTAGGTTTGATCACCAGCTTTGCCGAGAAAATGAGCACCTGACTTAATCTTACTGGTATTGAAAATAAAGACCACGCTTGATGACTATCCTCTGGGGCTCAAATAGACAGAGTGTGGTTGCTAAAAGAATATTATTAAATAACTTAATAATTCTTAACTAAGGTATCAAGCTCTTAGCATGCCTACAAGGCATTAGGGTTACCAGTGAGTAGACAACTTTCTGCAAGATCATCTTAGGCAGTCCTTAAGCCTTAAGCCTCCTGAGCTTAGAGGGCTGATCTTGAGACAACATGCATTCCAGAGACCCGAACAACATACTGTTCAGTACGAGGAGGAATGGTGATGATGACCAACTATGTAAGACAAAATGATTGTGGAAA
Source organism: Orbicella faveolata (assembly GCF_042242905.1). NCBI lineage: Eukaryota > Metazoa > Cnidaria > Anthozoa > Scleractinia > Merulinidae > Orbicella > Orbicella faveolata. The sequence continues at coordinate 10,824,374 of NW_028301578.1, read as the reverse complement.
TTATAAATTAACAAGCAAAAGACGCTGATAGTACAAACCTCCAGCAGTTGACATACTATTTCTTTCTTGTTCCAAACTAACAGCCTCAGCAACTTGAAGGACCTGAACAAAAAATGTCAGACTCATTTAATAATTAATAATGAAAAAGAAAAAGAAAATTAATGTTTAATGATAAAGATACAATTTAAAAAACAAAAGAAAATTTTTCTGAGATAAAATGTTGCTTGGTAACATACCAGTTGGACTAAAGTGGTAACCTTCATTCTCTTGAAGATCTCATCTTTCTTGTATTTGTAATCTGTGAGACATGGCACAATAGTAATCATTATTTGATAGCTGTTAAAATGATCATATTTTTTTTCTACAATATCCATATTGGGCTAATCAGATTTAAATACTAATGTGCAGCTCTGAAATCTTGAATGCTAATCCCAAAACTTTAGACTGAACCCTGACACCACAAAACTCTGAAACTAACCTACATTAAGGTTACACGTGAGTCACACTAAATGTAACAAAAGCCTACCTACATGTGCCAAATATTTCCAGAAAGTTCCAGTGTCTCAGTAGATAATTAGGTGGTCCAGGGTCGAGCCCTGACTGGGATCATTGTTGCATTGTGTTCCTAGGTATTAAATTAATGTACACAATTGTACTCTCACCATGTCTCTACCCACCCCAGGATGGGTGGTACACTATATAATAGGTATCTGAAGTTCCCGAGGTCAAGATTTTGACTCAGGTCTATAAAGGTACAAGCAAATTTAATGCTGCAGAGTAGCCTCAATTTGCTTAATGCTACAGAAACGTTGATATGCCCTGGCTGCAGTATGGAATACTTAGCCTGAAGCAGACCTGCCCACCTAATAATCTAAAGTCACACATGTATATGGACAGTATTCTTAGGCCCAGTTTTGATGCTGAACTTTTCATGAGTAAACCTAATATGTTGAATTAAGTACATGTATGTGAAAAGTTTAGTGTCTGAATCAGTTAAGAACGGCTACTCGAAGTTGGAATGGCTCAGCCTTTCATCCCACCTAGCTTAGCTTGAAATTTTGGCCTTGGAACGACTTCGATTCAGACATTGACCTTTTCATGCTGACATTGGTCGATTGGTTAAATCTAAATTAAGTTTGGTGAAGTAAGTTCAACATCTGCATCAACAGGCATACTTTTGATAATTTGGGTCCGTCCAAATTAAAATTAAGTTCAGCTCATGAAAAGTTTGCTGTCTGAACTGGGCCTTATATACAAGTTGTATAATTCAGCCAGAGATCACATTGAGATTTCTTGATCACTGCAAGTTTGTTACTTTGTAAAAGCACATCTATATTATACAAGCACTTAACAAAAATGAAGTATGCATAGAAACAAGTACTAAACGCTTAACTTGTAGGTCGCAGTTTAATTCAATTCCATTCAAGAACACTAAAGCACTTGAAATTAACTTAACTGCAATTTATGACACAACTTGACGTGGTTTGTAGTTGACTTGCCCGAAATGTGAATATGAATATTAAAAATTCAATGAAAACAACCAGGGAACTAAGTAACTAGCCATTAAACATAAATATAGCTTACTTTAATATTGTAAGCTTATATTTTATTTGTAGTCGTTGATCGGATTATAGAAACTTACTTTTCCGCATTTCTTCGATTTTCTGCGTATATCTAGAAACACTAGCTCCTGCAGATAGATTTTAAGGCAAAAATTGTTAACTCTGAAAGGTTGTTAGTCCTGTATTACAAAAATTGGATTTTCATTATCGAGAAAAAAAACGTTGACATTCCGATCTTTCACGTACCAGTATCGACGGTTGCAGCAATGTGTTCATATTTCGGATTTTTGTGGATTTTCTTGTCCAAAATCTGCCCAGGAATAAAAGAAATCGTTACTCTGTCAGCTACACATGCAAATCGGAAATGGATCAAACCAGCTTTGCGTTTACAAATGTAAAACTCAGCTTACATTTGTGGGTTTTTTCGCTGATCTACTTGTGGCAGACATCTTGTCGATTTCCACCGTCGCCAAGTACGCGGTTACTAAGTCGTTTCATCAACTGTCATGGGAGGGGATGATGGATCACGTTTCTTGCACACAGTCTGATCTTCGGTTGCAGTGTGCGGTCAGGCTCCGCTAAAATGGCGATCTCCATTCAACTTGTATGCGCCGTTGGTGTGGTTGCAATAGCTACGTTTATCAATTTACCAGCACCACGTTTCTCTAAAAGGCTAGAAGAGTGGAGAAACATGGGGCAGTATTTTAATTATAAGGGAAACGCGATTTTTTATCAAGGTGAGGTTCAATGATGATACAAGTAGCTGGTCGTAGTTTTGATACTGGCGCGAATATCTCGATCGTGTTTTTGCGACAGACTTACAAGCGATTAAATGATCTGCGCTTTTGTCGAAGAAAAATACTATCTGTAACACGTTTACATAAAATCAAAGTCAACTTTATTTCAGAATTTTGCATGACAAGGCTTTTTCAAGGACCTCTTTGAAATCCTTGGAATAAAGGGGTCTTTGTTGACTTACAAGTCAGGGTCATGTCCTAACTTCAGCTGTGCTCGATTTCTGAAGAATGAAATTATTTGCAGATTTTAGAGGTTTTAAAGAAGACGATGGCATTGTAGTTCTCTGTATCCATGGATTTCCAACAAGTAATTATGACTGGTCAAAGGTATTTAAGCTTACATGTACACTGTACATCATTAGCTATGTTAGAGCGGTTTTCAGTTGAGTATCTCAAAACCAGAACCACAGCAATCACTCTGACCAGTCACAAAGGACACAGACAATACAGTGAACCAATCAAAACTCAAAGTAATAACACGTAGCTGACGTGAAGTGCAAGAAAACGTGTGAACGGGTCATGATTGATTTGGTTTTACTTCTGATTGGTTGAAAAAGTGGCGTGAATTTTTTAAGCTAATTGTGTAGCGCAGCAATGCAAAAACAATCACTTTTCAACACTCAAATGAAAACCACTCTATTAGTTAATCTTTGATTGGTTGGAATTATTTTGGTTTGAATGAGGTGCCACATTTCTAATGCATCGCTGCATTTTGCTGGGTAAAGAATGGCATATTTGACTATAGTAGAAAATAGAAGTCCTTGTTAATTATACCAGGCTAATTTATGCAAGAAATATTCACTAACAGATATGGAATGAACTTGAAAGTGTAAAAATTGTAAACCCAAGTCTACAACTCAGGTTTTCATAAACTTTCAAAGTCTTGCAAATCTACTCTTACGGTTGCATCTAGCTACATACATCAGAAGACGGGCATACTCATGCATGTAGATAATGTCCATATCCAACCAAGGAGGGTTACTAGAAATTCCAAGAGGGTGAGGGTCTCAAAAACCAAACTTGGTAAATGAAAGTTTGTAACTAAACTGGAATTCCAGAAAGAGGGGGTGGGGGAGCAGTGTATATCTTCAGGAACACAATACAGACAGGAAGGTATGCAAATAATTTTTTTTTTGAGAGGGGAGGAGGTGGGGGGGGGTGAGGGGGGATGCAGGGAGATTGGTTTCCATAGGGTACTCAGGTACACAACAATTCTCTAGGACAATATGCAAAGATAACATGTTCAACCTTAATGTTTCATTACCATATAAACATTGTCCATCCCTTAACTACAATGCATCTTTGAGCCAGTTTGTCAGATTTTTCCAGATCTTTGTATCCTTGTTTTTACATATTACCTGTATTTACTGTAGTTGCATGCATAAAGTAAAAGGGTTTGACAGGCTTTTTTCATGAAAAATGTAAGATCTGTGGTAAGCAGCCATTGCAGCGGTTATTTCAGTCTGGAAACATTACTTTTCAGATTTGGGAACCACTGAAGAAAAATTTTGGAAGAGTTATTGCTGCAGACATGCTTGGCTTAGGATTTAGTGATAAACCAGTGAGTAATTTATGAATGATTATATTTACAAGTCTGTCAATATATTCAATATACTGTTATACTCCAACTGTATAGAGAAAGCCCCTGTAAGCAGGTAAGCATACACTCGGTCGTGATCTCACACACACTCAAATACTATGTACTTTTTAATCTCCCATAAGGGGACATCCTTCCTAAGCAGACACTTTGTCACATTCTCAGACTTGGTACATACAGACACTACTCCAACAGTGCTACTATAAGTAGACACTTTTTCTGGTACCGGTAGTACTCACAGTTGCAGTGCCAAAACTTTATTTGACCCCTAGAGTATTAGCACTCAAATAGGAAATGACAGCGTTTATTATTATTATTATTATTATTATTATTATTATTATTATTATTATTATTATGACTATGACTATGACTATGACTATGACTATGACTATTATTATTACTATTACTATTACTATTACTATTACTATTACTATTACTATTACTATTACTATTATTAGTATTAGTATTAGTATTAGTATTAGTATTAGTATTAGTATTAGTATTAGTATTATTAGTATTATTTCTTCGAGTGTACGATAAAAGATACTTTGATGGCTAAAACTAGTCTTTGGCATTTTGTCTTGAACACCCTGTTTGTGAGACTAAAATCCTTGATTTACACCCCTAAGCGAGACAATGAACATCCCTGACCTTTTCATATGTATGGGAGTCCTTCCCATCCCTGGTTTGTCTGTAGACTTTCAAGATGTTTGTTTACGGTTACAGATCAGAAATTAATCCTAAATCAATTCGTTCTATCAAGCGTGAAAGAGAATACACAGTGATGGAACAGGCTTCATTACAGGAAGAATTTCTACGTTATCTGGGAATACAGAAGGTTCACATTTTAGCCCATGATCTGGGTGATACAGTTGCTCTGGAGATGTTGGCAAGGTAATTTATTAAATCACCTATAGATTCTCCTTCCTAATTTGCATACATTTGTTACATTTTTAGGGATAATTTCTGTTAATAAAAAATATGATCACTGATCAGTTGAGAGCACAACTACAGTACAAGACTGTACTGAAGTAGCATAGCAGTGTGCCCTTGCTAACAGAATGACTGCCGCTTCTTGGCGTTTTTGAAGAGTCTGTGAAGAAGATTTAGATACAGTTTTGAATGATTAGTAGATTTATACTAAAACAATTAGATTATTCGTTCTCGATTTCTATGTGTGATAGTTGACTCGGGCTGCGTCCTTGTCAACTATCGCGGGGTAGAAATCTCAAGCTCAAATTCTAATTACTGAATAGAAACATGAGTGGAAGTTTGGGAGAATGAGAAATGCTGTGGGGACACAAGTCGACAGGCGGGCTTTACTACAGCTCTTTCCAGTTCATCCAAACTTTCCAGAGTGTTTCTACAACTCAGGAGCAGCTTGGTGAAAATGTTTTCAATCTTTTTTTAGAAAACAGCCCAAAGAAAATAACAAGCAATGTAACTAATTTTTAACCAATCAGTGATTATATTTTCTTTGGGCTATTTTCTAATTGTTTTTACAAAATACTGATTTATTAAGTCATTCAACGTTTTGCTGCTCTATCATTCTTCAGATATGAAGACAGAAAAAGCAAACAACAGGATCCAACAGATTACACCAAAATAGAGTCGTTGTGCTTAACTAATGGAGGTACGTGTATAATCACTGAATAAAACAAATATATCATTAAATAACCTTTGTTAATAAGGTGGCTTTTTTCAATATTATAAGTCAGTAACAGTACATATTTAAAGGGTCAACTAGGTGTAATTTGTATTTCAAAAAACTGACTGTGCTAGTAACTTTGTCGTGTAGCCCATTTATAAGCTGGGAGTAATTTCCACTCATTCTGGGTTGCTGTTGTTGAGGATGCTTGTCCTGTTGGACATCGTTCATTCAGACACTGCATTGATCTAGCAGTACGAGTTAGTGTCTTTAAGAAAAGGCAATTATTAATAAGTCAAACAGTTTCTCTTGCTTAACCTTGAAATAATAATGGCTACCAGGAAATTCTCTTTTAATTAGCAGTGATTGTCTTTCAAAACGGTATCTTAATCAGATCATTTGTATGCCAGTCCTGGTTTAAGCCTGCATGAGTTTGGTGCATATTGTGGTCTTCCATCGAGCAAGACATTTTTAGTCTGACTCATTATTGTATGGTGTTAAAAGTCTCTTCACTCTAATGAAATGTTGGGTAAATGGAAGAAGTATCTGGGCTTGAAAAAAGTGCCATCCGGTTGTTCGGGACAAGAAGATTTTCCTGCTGGGCAAGTAACTTTTCATTCCCACTTGCCTGCTGGGCAAGTGATCAGGCAAGCTGTTAGTCTGCCAACTAAATCATTAAAAGAGGAAACTATGACTTCCCCAGGACAAGCAGAATTTGAGAGCTACTTATCCCAAAGCTGGAATTCAATTTTTTTTTTTGAGCCCTGAGTGTAATTACCCGCTATAGGAGTTCATGCCTGCAGTGGGCGAGCATCCCATCTAGGGAGATCCAGAGTCACACAGTTAACCTAGTCACTTTTTTATGCTGCATAAACCAGAGTTAAGACTAAGAAATGCAGCTGCAATGATGGGCGACTTGGCACTTCTAATCCCTTGACAAGTTATTGTTTAGAACTGCTCTGGCCTGCCATGGTAGGTGTACATAAATTATTTAACAAATAAAGAAACCTAAGCTGTGTATTACACTGTGGTAAAACATGACAGGCATTTAAGAACACAAGGGAAATGTAGAAAACACGAGCCGCAGGCAAGTGTCTTCTACATTTCTCGAGTGTTCTCAGATGTTTGGAATGTTTTATCACAGTGTAATACATGGCTTAGGCTTCTTCATTTGCTCTATGATATAGAGGTAATGCAGCGAAAAACAATGAAACACACTTTTTTATGTTTTACACTCTGATAAACATGGGTTTTTGACCAATCAGAGCACATGCAGGGTCCTATCAGTATTATAAATCATTAAGTTATAATAATATCAACACCTTTTTATAATCCTTCATTACTACTGACAGGTATTTTTCCAGACACACACTTTCCAAAAGTAATTCAAAAGGTTGGTCTTTTTTATTACAGAACTGCAAGTATTTCAACGTGACTTAGTTTGTAGCCAAGGCTTTATTGTGAAGTTTTGAAGTAGCTGTCTACAAAATGAAACTAACTGAAGATGGCACTCTTGATGATTTCAAGATCAGTGTCTTTTTAATTTAATTCCTCAGTGGAGATGTCATTTGGTAATTTTTATACTCTGAGGGCTTCTTCATATGAGCCTAGTAACTGGGCTGGCTCAGTTACTGAGACAAATTTTGTTGTTTCTTCATATGGGAAATTTTAACCCAGTAGACCGGGATGAAATTCAAGAAACAAAACCAAAATGATGCAACGTAAACTTGTATCATTTGCGACTATTGTAGTGTAGCTTTGTGGACTCTTAGAACTTTACTAATAAAGGTAATTTGCATACTTCTGTAGTGGAAATACATACAAGATGAAAATTATGCCATTTTGGCCGCTATGTTGTGAAAGCGAAGCTATTTTGTCCAAAAAAAAATCATCCTGCGTACCTGGACTGGAGTGTCTGTGCATTCATGTTCATTCTGGTTGCCGGGATGTTGGTCCCAAAAACCGAGATCTCGGTATAACTGTGCCAGCATAGCTTCTCATATGAACACATCAGAGCTTTTACTAAGGAAAGAGTGGCAAGATGAGCCAGCCAACTGAGCCAGCCTGTTTGACCAGGCTCATATGAAGACGCCCTGAGTTGCTATGTGACAATCGTCACCGTAGTTGCTGGTTATAATACATAGTTGCAAGCTTCCAGTGACATTGAGCCCAGAGCTAGCTGTGAGTTGTAATGCATACATGTATACAAACTACATGTAACTGTTTTAAGACTAGATACTTTTGTTACATGATTTGTTTTTAATTTAATTTAATAAAAATGTTTCTTCTTGCTGTTCAGTTTGAAATTTTTTGTCATTTTACTTTGTATTATGATAGTTGGCGTTAAATGCCTGGCTCGGACCTCTCATTGCAAGACTGACAAGTTATCCTGTGTTTGCTAGAAGGTAGAAGAAAATGCTCTCTCCATGAAGTAAAACTTTACAATGTTACACTGTAATTGATAATTACATACATGTACTGTTAGAGATCTGAAGTCCAATGCTTTTGCATCTCCAAAATTTCCCAAATATATTATAGCCATTTTGTTGCATGGCCATTTGTTTATCTTCCATTGGTTGTTGGTTGACAGCTTTTGGCTGTTTACAAGTTGGCCATGCCAATAGTTGGTTGCCAACATTTGGCTGGCAGTTTTTCTGATTTTCTGCAACAAATAGAATTGTCAGCTGACAGTCAGTGAACTGTCGGCAATTTGTCAGCAATCTGTCTATAACATGTCAATAAATTGTCAATTAAAAATATGATCATTTTAGCATTTTCTTATTTATATGGCTTTGACATCAGCATAGGAAGGAAAAGTTTTTTTGGAAGGGACCAAGTATACACACTGTGTGACAAGACAAAGTGGAGGCGTGGTGGCCTCATGGTTAGTGCGCTCGTCACCAGATCGAGCGGTCCAGGTTCGACCCCCGGCCAGGGACACTGTGTTGTGTTCTTGGGCAAGACACTTGACTCTCACAGTGCCTCTCTCCACCCAGGAGTATAAATAGGTACTGGCAAATTGTTGGGAAACCTAACAAATTGCGGGGGAGTCACCTGTGATGGACTAGCATCCGGTCCAGGGGTAGTAGAAATACTCCTAGCTGCTTCATGCTACAGAAACCAGGATATGCTCTGGTAGTTATGAGCCAGTCGACTCCAAGGCTTCACTTTTGTACGACAAGACAAAGGTGTTGACTTGAGCATGATAGGAAGATTAAGTTTTACGTTTTAAATTCTCTTAATTTGTTTGAAGTCTTGCCTCAGTATTTGGTCCTCACACAAGACCCCCAAGGGAAGAGTTACAAGACTTTTGGACCATTATGAGACATAAAGATGGTTATCTTGTGGCACCAAGGTGAGTTATAATACATTAACAGCTGTTTTTGTGCAGGAGCACAACATATACACGAGTACATATATAAGTACTGGTTAGGGGAGTTTATGTGGAAGGTGTACACTTCATTAAACATACATGAAGGAGCTGGATCTTTCCTTAAGTTTGCCTTTCAATTGTGGACCTTAGTCAGTTTACTACATGTGCAGTACAAACAAATAATTTTTGTTGAAGAGGAAGTAAACAAGACAACAGCATGTTGGTGTGAATAAGTCTACACAGAGGATAGGTCAATTTACTTGCCTGGTGTGCTTGCTATTAATAAAATACATTTTTTCATGGCCAAAAAGCATGTTCACTGGTGTATCATTTCAATCTGTTTTCAGCATTCTGCAGTATATAAATCAACGGTATGAACACAGAGGAAGATGGGTTGGCATCATGCAAACAACCACAGTGCCAGGTAACTGCAAAGTCATGTCATCTCTGTAATGTGCTGACATCTACCTGTACATCCACCTTGCAGGAGGTCACTGGAAATTCTAAGGGAGTTGGGGAGAGGTCTGAAAAAACAGGCAAAAAGTAGAATTGAGTGGGGTTGGGGAGGTGGGTCAGAACAGGAAACTGGCCAGTTCCATGGGGATCAAGGGGGTAGATGTTTTCTGGAGCCCAGACACAATCTTTATTGACATTTTTCAAAAATATTAAATATGCATGCATTTTTAAAATTTAATTCTGAGAATCAATTTTTTATTAGTGGTTCATGAAGGTAACTTCCCCTAGTTGAAGATGGTGTTTAACATTTATTTAATAAAGGAATCTTTATTTAGAGTGGGTGGCACATAACTGATGACAGTCAGATATAAATGAGTGCCCCTTAATGTTGGAAATTAAAAGGTGAAAGACATTTAAGTATAGAATTATAATACTCTTGGCTGGAAAAATGTCTCACTAAAAAGAGAGAAATATGTATGCATGAGCTGAGCAATAAATGAATTATACTAATAATAAATGGGTAAAATATATTCTTAGTTCATAAAATATATTCTTGTTATTAAAATCTGACTATTTGCCAGCCTATTGAATCAGAGATATAATTTGTTAAGTAAATATTTGTCCTTTTTTTTTAATTTCTCCTTGTTCTTATTTCAGTGCATTTTATTTATGGACCTGCAGATCCCATTAATCCTCCTCAAACACTCACTAAGTACAGGTGATTTAATTAAAATAAACATCTTATTTTGTTCTTCATATAGTAGATCAATTTCAATATATTAAAATTCCACTAAAACAATACACCTCAGCATGAGGCTCCGGAAAATAACTACAGAGTATGTGGGGTTTATTCCCCAGAGCCTCGTGCTGAGGTCTATTGTTTTTAGGCTGAATTTTAATAATTGAAATTGGGCTATTCACTTAATATCTGTTTAGCCATGCATATGTTGCAATTGGATGACTGATGCTCCCCTTAGAAGTGAGGATGACAAACATCTTATATATTAACCATGCAAGCAGAACAGATTGGAATTTACCAAAATTTGTGATGCAAACATGTATAATGACATTGCTCTCCTCATCAGGCCTTTTGTTATGGGACATTCGCATTGCTGTCTTAGGGTGAAGGTTAGCATTTGGATTAGTTTGGTTATTCCTTAATGCTGTGCCATGCATGGGTTAAGAATGGCCAAATTTATATACTGGGCAGAATTATTCATTTGAGAAGGGTTATTCATCTGCCCAAGATGGATAAATCCTCTACTAAGGAATAAATCTAGATGAATAAATTATGAGGCCAAATTCATCTTCAGCTGATTTATCTGTCAGCACATCTTGAAGAAAATGCAGATGAACACCAGATTTATACTTAGAACTTAGGACAATTTATCCATCTCAGGCAGATATAATTTGTTTCAGGCAGAAATAAATCGTCTCAGATGGATAAACTTGACATCCTAAATAAATATAAATTTTGTGTTGGATGACTTGTCTGTAGCATAAATTTGGCCTTGGAATGAGTTCTCAAAGATCATTTCAAGTTATTCATTTCTCAATTTATCAACAGGGAATTAGTTGTTAAAGGCACATACAAATCTTTATCGGAAGACATCGGCCATTACCCACATTGGGAAGACCCAGATGGATTTATTGCTGCCTATGAACACTTTCTCATTAAAGTGATGCCAGAAAAGTAATTTAATAAGTACAATGCAATTCACTACTAATAATGAAGTTATTAATAGTTCAATAATTATTGTCTCTTAAAAAGTCTTTAGTAGATCAGTAATTACAAATTTATGTTATATAATTATTTTTTATATTTTCAATCAACTCAGAGGATATTTTTATACAATGTAACAATATTGTCTGAAATATTATTGTCAGTATTATTCAGGACTTGCCTTTTTTACCTTGCACTCTTCACAAAAGTTAAATGTCTGTAATACAGTAGGAATTTTCTAGGTAAGAATGGAAAAACCCAAAAAATAAAACTGTTTGATCAATTTTATGGAAGTTGAACTTATTAAGATGGATTCTGCTCAAAGTTTGAGCAATGAGTGCAAAAATTATTAGCCTCTTCCAGGCGTTCAGTTAGTTGGGGCGCAGCGCTGTTTTCGTGCGCTGCGCCCCAACTAACTGAACACCTTGAAGAGGCTAAAAAATTATTTACTAAAAATCTACTCATAGCACAGTAACAGTTACTACTGGAATACTATTTCAAACAACTCATGTTACTTCATTTCTCTAAGTGACCCTGCAATTAAATTCTTAGGCATTCTCAAGAAAGTTAATGTCAAACCTTGTAAGAATGCTTAAAGCATGTGGTGTTAGTGTGTTTTTAACTAACACGAAACCTCTGTTTTAATTGAAATAATTTATGGATAACTTCAAGTTCAACTTTCCCTCACCTGCCACAAGGTTTTTTTGGTAACTTAATTTTTGCCAATATTGCTTGAATGTTCTGCAGAAATCATCTAAAGGTTAATTGTGTGAATTTAGTGGTTCATGAAGACAATAATTCTCCAGTTGAAGACCCCTGGTTGACTTCCCTGTAACCAACTTCCTTATAAGCTCCTAAAGGAAGAGTAAATCACCTCCTAATGTTACATGTAGTTTCTGTTGCCCACCTCCAAAAAGAACCCCAAAATGAAAGTATCAAGCTTGCATGCAAGTAAGAACCAAACTGAAGATGCAACTTAGTATTAAAATTGTTTTGTTTTACAATTTGAACAGTCATAGGCAGGGCTGTGCTCTAGAAGTGCCTGGGTGCCACAGGCGACTAACTTTTGACTTCGGGCGACTGGAAAAACTCACTTTTTTCATAATAAGCTTAAGTGCTGGGCAACCAGGGTTTCATGGTCAGGAACCTTTGTGCTCCTTGTAAATTTTCTTAGATCACAGCCTTGGTCATAGGCATTTTCCCTTTTCAATTTTTCGATGTCATACTGTGTTTAAACGTCTTAGGTTGTTAGATTCCCATGAGGGTATATTAAAAGGTTTCTTTCGTTTCACGTTCAACAAAAAGTGCCCTTTTTGGTGTAACATTACCGGTATTTCTCGAAAATGAAGAGCAACCCAATGTTTTTCTGCTAAACAGAAATCCACATGCAAAAAATGAGACGAAAGAGCCTAAAATTCGACATAAGGTGGATATACATACAGACCTTCAATTTATAGCGGAGCTCCGGTGGCCCGAAGGGCCGCCAAGCGGAGCCCCATACTCATATAGGAGAGAAAAGGAAACCCATGAGTTGATTTTCTCATGGTCATCATGGCTAGCGGTATTGCTCGTGGGCGCGTACGCACGACGGCGACGGCGACGGAGTCGCGCAACATGGCCGCCATACTCCAAATAATAGGTTGACAGAGACATGCAGTCTTGGTTTACCATGTACTTCTTTGATATTGGACATCCATGTTATGATCAATTGACACCTGTCAAAACAAGGTATCCGCTGACCAGTATCACGTGACCATATCGCGGGCTCAAGTTTACAGCTTATCGAGGTCGCGTGTTTTTTTGAAGTTGACCGCTGACCAAGTACTGGTTTTCGATTGGATTGCAGGCTCATCTCAGGTTAACTTGTTGAAAACAGGGCAGGATTGTTCGGAAGCCGGTTAACGCTAACCAAGGATTAAAAGTTAACCGAATTATAACTTTTTTTTCTATACAAATGTTTTTTGGCTGCTTTGTTTTGTGTATACAGTGATTATTAAAGCTCAAAACAGAAGGCCAAACAATATACAGAGAACCGCGCCGCAAAGCTACAGAACTGAAATCAAAATTCTACCTTTCTCCTGGGTTATTTGACTCTGAACAACGTGGCCCAGGAGCTACGCTTTTAGGCTGGCCTAAATCTATATATTATGGTTGATATTAATGGGAACCCTTGAATACCTTTGTTAGCAGTTTTAAGTTTATTTCTTATTTTGATAAGGATGTTGTATCAGTGTTGCAGTTCATGTAATATATCAAACAAGAAAGAAAGTGTTTGACCACATTTCCAAACACCGAGAAGAGAGTTGAAAATATGACACGTTGCGGAGTATGTTTTTGAGGTGTTTGGAAATGTGATCGAACACTGTCTTGAGTGTTTGATATATCTTATCAATCGAAACTAAAACTAAGGAGAAAACAGAGAGTTAAAATCATAAAAATCTAATGCTAATTAATATCAGATATCCAAACACCGTCACGGTCGTGATTTCTTTTCTTTAAACTTGATGGATTATTAATGAGTTTGAGAATTTGATTTCAACTTTAATATGTGATTCATTTAATTCTAACTAGAAGAAAACAGAGCATATTATAACATAGGGTGCACGCTAGTCCTACCTAATTCCCATTGAGCCATCGTGAACAAAATCCCTATATATGCACAGCCATGCGTACGCAAGATGACGTGTGCAGTTTCAGTTTAGCTGCAAAATTTCCGTCAAATTTAATGCAAGTTCCTTTTGTTTAAGTTTTGGCAATGAGAAGATTATTCTGAACAATCCAAACTCTACTTTGAGCTTTTGACTTTTGCCAAGCCGAGATGTTTACTTAAACTTAAATATTTTTGACTTTGTTTGCCTACATTTTCATTATTATTAATTTGAAGAAGCGAATTTTTCATTGTCAATTTTAGAAACCAGGTTAAGTGTTTTTGTTCAACCATTTCTCAAATGATTGTGGCGTGTTAGGATCCTAATGACCTTTGTTTTCCTTCACTGTGCATTCGGAGAACTTTGTAGTCAATCACAAATAAAACATGTAGCACCCAAGTTGTTGTCGCCATGTTATAAAAGAATTCGTTCATGAGCTTAGCTGTGCGTATATCAAATTATGGATGTACTTGGGAAGTTTGGAGTGCATTTAAGAAGCTAGAGTTGCTCTCGGCTATCACCTCGAGCAACTCTTATGCTTCGTGCTCTCCAAACTTCCCGCGTACATCCATAACTTGATATACACTTGCTAAGCATGAACCAATTCTTTCATACAGTTGAAACCAAAAATGAACTACAACATATCCCCAAAATGGCTAAGAATTTGTAGAGAAAAAGGTTAAAAACAACACACCACAGGAAATTCAAAACTTGGAGTTTATTCCATGAGCAAGTTCAGTTTGAATAATTGCAACAATTATGAACAATAAAGAATCTTCAACATTTTTGTTGTATTGATCATTATGAACACTGCTAGCTAGCACAAGTCAAATATTACCTAACACATATGAAGATGTACTGTCAACAAATTATAACATCTTGATTAAATCTGAAATGCATAACAATGGAGCAATCTGATTGGTTGACACACATAAGGTGTTTTTCTACATTTTACCATCAAGCTAAGGTTTTGTTAACAATTTACATGAGATAACTGATCGAGAACTAATAATTTTATTTTAGTTTGTTTAATGGAGTTCTACCTTAAGTTGTAGTGCTATCTTGTTTCTTGATGTAGTTATGAATACAATCCGAATTACCTTGCGCAGATTTTGGTATAAAAATGTTCTTGTTATAGAAAAATTCCATTGGCTCTCTGTACAGTTATTACACAGTGAAAACACACACTTTGAAGGTAGAGAAAATATGTTGGAAACTGTAAACATTTAAGGCAAGCACAGGTTTTGTTATAATGTTATGAAATAATGTTCAGAAACTGTTTAATAAATATCATGAGTTGGTTTGTATAGGAGTATGTTCAGCACTGGGCTTTTGTTCAGCATAAGAAATAATAATAAAAAAATGTTTTCAAGGATGTATTTAATACTAAAGATCATGTATGGATAGTAATATTTTCTGCTGTTGTTTATAATAATGACAAGTTGACCTGTATTTTGCATGGGTTATTCCTACCAGCAAGAATTTAGTATATCATTGAACATGGACATTTCTGACTAGAGTAGAAAACAGTATATATATTAAATTTGAATCTGAAGCGAAGGTTTGCTTTTGGGTTTTTCAAATTGATAAATTACTTTTGTCCATTTTGCAAAGCCACCAAATTGTTAATTCTATAAAATCAACTCTTTTAGCCTAATTCAACACTCAAACAAGCTAAATGCATTGAGTCCAGTATTTGAACATAATAAAATTCACTGACCACGCTCTCAACATACTAACATGGCAAGAATCGATGCACCTCCAAAACCTCAACACATTGTATGTACAAATTTGTTAATTAAAGTAAATACAAACATAAAATAATTTTGTATCCCTTACTCACAAATCATGAAATAGTATTTTGCTCTGCAAAAATGTTGCTGCCAAAAACAAAATCTCTGTGGACATTTTAGAATCCACAAATGTAAGTGTTGTATTAAGCAAACGTGTACTGCTATGTCTAAAATCAACTTCGAACACTTCTAATCTGTCATTCCAAGTTTTAACTGAGATTCAGTACTTATATTTATTGAAGATACCTACAAATATTGTTGAGAATTTGGTTTTCCAGTCACTTGGCATTATGTAACTTTTAAAGTGTCCACTTGCAAGCTTAATTATATTTCAAGCATCTTTGGACTTTAATAAGTAACATATTTCCTAAAGGAAGTCACATTTAACAATTTAACCCATTTTCAACCTGAATGTCAAATTACCCGTAGTCTTTCGTACAAAATTATATATTATAAAGTTTGTAATTAAAGCATCTTTGTTTGAGTGTGAATCTCTCTCTTCAACCTTATTAAACATGCAACTGCTTCTGGGGTCGTCAGCTTGTATCCAAAGAGTGATGTGGTTGTTCCACTACAAAGGACAACATAGCAAATAAAATTAATGCAATGTCAAATGTACAATCACTTTTTTATAATTATGGTGAACTTTGTTGACAAGTAGAAACTTTGTTGATTTCTCCTTCCACATCCTGAGTTTTTTATGAATGTATAGTCAACAAGGTGTAGCCGAATTGTAGTATTGCTCATTGAAAAGAACGGTGGTTTGTCTAATTGTTTTAGTAGACACCCTAAAGGAATATGGCACAAAATCTACAATTTTGTGTATTTTTTAGCCTAAAATGAAGAATAATTTTCAGTGTTAAGAGCAGCATGTGCATGATCATTGTCTATCAACAAATAAAAAAATAATGAGAAAGCAAAATCAAATTTGTGGATTTCCAATAAAACACAGCTAGAAATATCATTTTGCTCTGACTACATGTATTACTTTGCTACAGCTCCTAATTACTACAAAAAGATAATTGACAGCCGCATTAAATGGAACACTTGGTCGAGTTGTTAATTTCTGCAATTGCATGATGTTATTGGACACATTAGATCACAATTTAACATAATACATGTACATTGAATCAATCTCACCAGTTGATGTACTCATGTGCCGGTGACCATCGTCTGTCAGAACTGGGGCCACATTCAGAGAAAGACTTCACATTTAGACTTTTCACAAGACTGCTTTTCCGTGTCTGTCTTAGTGCATTGACATCTACAAAGCAACCAAAACTTTAAAACTCATTTTCCCATGTTTTTCTTCTTATTTAATAATTATGCATTTTCTGCGAAACCAAAAGGTTAAGGTGGCTGAACACAGTTTTTGACACCTGTGTTTCATTCACGTTTTCTTTAAAACCCTTGATCCCTCGGTCGCCAAAAATGGCAGCAAGCAAATTAACAACACAAACTTTGGTTTTTTGATGGTTAAGCTGACGTATGTGCCATTGTCATGGCAACATGAATAAATAAACAGGCCTTTAAAATCGGTTTTGTTTATTTTTAGAAAATCTAGTCATTAGATTTTGTTTATAATTTGCATGCAACAAGCTTGTTACAATTCTCACAAGTTGACACCATTTTGCTAATAATTTAACAGAGAGATCTTTAACTATCCCTTGTTGAGGGTTCACTGGAATATCTAGAATTTCCTTTGTTAAAGTTCAATTATTTTCAATACTCCAGTTACTTATTTCCTAAAGTATTTTCGTGCCAAATTTCATGAAATTCTAATGAGTGGTTCTCGAGAAATAGGCGCATTTCTGAGAGTGCAATTTTTCATTCAATCGCAATTTTTTTACTTATTACACACGTGCTGCATTTAACTGGGTTCTATCAGTAACAAAGAAAAAGCTGAGAATTGCTGGGTTCTTTGCATCATTACCTTTTCTAACATATCTTTGTAATAAAAGACTAAAGCAATCAATACACTGCATTCAATTATAGAGAAAAATAGCAGGGATAGTGTAGGTGTCGAGTAAATAAAATGATCGCTCTATTGACAGCATGTTTGTTTTTTTGCAATCCTTGTACGCGCGCTGAATTGCATCAGCAAAAGTGTGCGCGAAAACTGTGTTCGGCCACCTTAAGTTATATTTGGTCAACATTAGATGCCGCCCACCAGAACCCCATTCCCTTATTAATAAACTATTTCATGCAGGAGTTAAATATATTTTCCTCAGAAGTTGTTAGTTATTTAGATGTTAATTAGATGTTAATTACTTGATTGCCCTAACCAACAAATGAACACTAACTACGAGCAAATGAGAGTGATAGCTATAACTGCAAGCAACCCATGCAGAATGACAGCCGAGACTTGGCCAAGGGGGTTTTGGGAGGTGACATCTATACTTGACCATTCTTAGCAGTAACTTACCAGGTTTTCGATTGCATTCTGCATAAATCCGGGCACATCTTAGTGCTGCCGAGGACTTCTGCTCCTCTTCTAAACCTTCAATCACTGCTATTCTGTCAGCGACTTCAACAGCAGAGCAAGCAATGATGTTGTCACCATGAACCTGTTGATCATAGGATCTTTTAAATACAGTCAAACCTCCCATAAGGGACTACCCAAAAAGTCAAGCCTAGTTGGTCGCTTACGGGAGGTGGTCGCTTATGAGAGCTTAGACCATATTGGGTCATAAGTTTTCCTAATTAGGATATGGCAACTGCAAAGACTTACCCTATGTCTTAGATATTTTATTTATGTAAAAAGCCAATTTCAAGAAAAAAATCTGGTACTCTCCATTCAGAAATTACTGGATCTTGTACTATCTAGGAATGTAATAATGATACAATAACTTATCATCTAATTTCTGCTCCATTATCTGTCAAGTGGTCATTTACAGGAGGTTAAAAACAAAAGAAAATTTCGAACTTTTAGCTCTAAAAGTGGTTGTGGTCACTTACAAGAGGTGGTCACTTTCAAGAGGTTCCAAATATAGCGATTTCACTTGGAAACTTTTGGTATTTTGGAAAACTGGTCGCTAATGAGAGTCGGTCGCTTACAAGAGGTGGTCATTACCTTGTGCCTCTGTTTCAAAATGGGTCTTTGTGCAAAACCTTTCATTGAAAAAGTGTTTGATTTGCATGAAAATGAACATGTTAGTGGAAAACATTTCCATATGAATGGTTTCGCACGGAGATTCGTTTTGACACAGAGGCAAAAGGCAACTCCGAAATGGCCTGTTTATTTCAACTTGGCATACATAATGAATTTAATTTACTGACAGAAGTTTTTCTTCCCAAAAAGAGCTGCAGTGTTTACAGCATACTTCTTTAGATGACTGTATTCTAGAAATAGATTGAAAACATCTTCCATGTTTCCATTGACTGTGCAAATTTCCTCATTATGAATCAGGAACATTTAATGGAATCATGTGCTAAACGCATCCGCGGTTGAGTTTCAGTCGATACCCATGATCAACACTTCATTAACATCTTGATTGACACTTGATCCACATCTCGATTGATACTCTGTCAGCACTAGACTGACACCCGATCAACATCTCTATCAACACTCAATAGACAGTTGGTCAATGACAGTTGACAACTAACTCATATGCATCGATCAACACTCAATGGCATGTCTGCGAAACTTAGTCAACTGCAGACTGCACTGACTGTCGACGGAGTGTTAACTGAGCCTTGATGGAGAGGTTGATCAAGTGTTGATCGAGATTTTAATTGAGTGCGATCGAGGGGATGGATTGACACTCGAACGCAGATGTGTGTAGTAGATATGATCCCATTAATGTAATGTAACTGACAGGAAAAGTCCAATTTTACCATGCTTCTGTATGGTTAGACAATGGCACACACAGATGTGCGTAGTAAATGTTTACTTACCACTACAGAGCTCTCAACAAAGTCATCCAGTAACAAATGACCCTCGAGTTTCAGCTTGTCGAATGGCGGAACAAATCCCTTCTTTTCCAACTCGTTCATCACTTCTGTATATCTTGAATCCCATCCATGAGCCTTCGCCAAAATCACCCTGGCTACATCCTTGGCATTACGCAGACGACACTTATTTCCATCGCTGTCCATTACAGCGACACCCTTGTAGATGAAATCTTGGGCGTAGTTACAGTTCATTGCATCTTTCTGTCCTGTTTGAGAAAAACAGATTCAAAGAATACTTGTACATATGCATCTTATATTAATCTTCCAGTGACAGCTTTGATTCACTTTTAGTCTCGATCTTTACACCAGTGACAAATTCACAACAAGGGCCCATCAAGCATGCTCAGCCCTGGCTGGTACTTCTCAAATACACACTCTTAGTCATTATTAATAATAATTAAAGAGTTTGGTTTACCTACAAAATTGATTTCTTCCTCTGCCCCAATGAATAATATGAGTGCATCTTTCAATGAACCAATCAAAATTAGTGAAATAAAGTTATAGACTAAAATTTTTGTGTAATGGCTGTCTGTGTGTTTCTGTGTGAGCAGCTCCTATTGGCTGAACTGACAAACCCTGCCTGTGATCCTCCGCAATTGATTCACTTGTTTGTGCTCTATTTTCTGTAAATATTATTTCAAGGCCAAACAAAGGTGTTACCTGGATTACACTTACCATTTAGAATGGAGGGCCATTCAGCTTTCTTAGCATTCAGTTCCTCCATCAACTTTGTTCTTCTCTCATTCCTCAAGAAGAGCTCTTGAGCTGAACGATGTTCCATGTCATACACGCCTGTCTCCATCGACAACTGTCCGTGCCGAGTGTAATGAACAATGTCGTGGTGAAAGTTGTCCTTAATTGCTTCCATCAACTTTGCTGCATTCTCTTCTAGAACATGTGTGCACTTTGTTGCTGAGGGCAGCCTGGAGAGAGATCTGCATAAATTTATAAAATTACTTTCAATTGGACCTTTGAATTCCTCAGATCGGAACTAAGAGAATTTAACTATATTACGTTAATTTCAATCAGAAGTAGAAAACGTTTTCTAAGAGGAAGCTTGTGGATGCAAGAGAAGTATACTTGACTTGTTTCTAAAATAAAATTGTCCTGAGTAATCTCCCACATCATTCATGTCAAGTGATTCAGTCTTTAAATTTTATATAACTTGAAACAAACACACTCGGACAAGTTTTTCCATTGTGATTTAGAAATTAATCCAATGTAATTGCAAAAGAAACGTAATTTCCAGAGGTCTGGTATGTTTTTCACTAGCCTGCAGAACAGGCGGATTAGTGGGGCAGAGAGCGAAAGGCGCTTCGCGCTTGTGTATCAGACTTTGCGGCCTGCTAATCTGCCTGTTCAGCTGGCTAGTTCTTTACATATTTGTGGACTCTCTTGGCCAGTATGTATTATGAATGTGTGACAATTTACAAGTAGTCTATTAATTTAAAAAGTTATTTAATTATAATTATTTTATTTTGCAAGAGTTCAATCCAGACAAAACTGAATCATTCAATCTTATGGCCTGGATGAGCAGCTAGTCCAGCTTTCATCCATTCAGAGGTTGCTGGTCACTGTTAGCAGCCTTTTTCTGTTAAAAAATCTTATAGAACAAGCATGTTTGGTCTACTTAAACTGTATTAACAGTCAAACCTCTATTAAGCAGCCACATTTTTGGTCATCCCTATAAGTGAGTTTTCTATTGTCCCTGCCCCTTTTAAGCAGCCACAAGAAATGATACGCATAGTTTGCTCTCTTTTGGAAAAGAAGATGGCAGATAAAAGTCCAAAACAGAATTCGACAACAGATAAAAACATTCAAACACAAGTTTATTATAATTGTCTTGACGTGGTTGTTCACCAAGCAATTGACCCAATCTAAAATATATTCAAAGTATGCAAACCCCTATAAGGTGGCCAACCCCTATTAATCGGCCACCTCCCCTTTCTCTGAGCTAGGGATTCAACTGTATGTAACATTGGCCTTGCTCATTTTTTGGTCAATGTTGGAGGACTGGTTCACCTGAACAAAACCCAACCATGGTCTGTTCAATATTTCTACATTTTAGCCTCAAAGTGGGACAGCAATCGATTGCCATGACAATTATATACTAACCGGTAATCATAGCGTGCTCTGCAGCCTTTGCATCGTGATGACCTTGCCTCAATTTCTGCCATCAACAACTTGTGTCGCGTCTCCTGTCGGTTCTTCCACCCAATGAGCCATTTAGCAGCATCCTCTGCAGATTGCTGTGGATGGTACTGATAGCTTGCCGGAGTGCTAACATACGGCATACAACGCGCATCAACAGTTTCTATTTCACTGTATGAGCTATTCAAGGTTTCCAGTGCCCTTAAAACTTCTCTCTCCCTTTGAACCAAGGCGCACTGTTTCTCGGCTTCTCTCATGTTCTTCAGTCGTTGTCTGTGGTTTAGTCTCTCTTGTAGTGCTTCCCTACTGCCATATTTTCTTCTGGCAATAGTTATGAGGTCAGATACTAAGAATTCATAAGAGTCATTGTCTATAGTCCTGAGATCTCTTTCTGTCAGACTGAATTGCTCCTACAAGAGAAGACAGATAGTAGTAAGATTAATTAACTAGCTCCTAAAAGGGAACTGCAAAGTCCATCACAGGTTACTTTGTCCTTGACAGCACTTTTTCGGGATTTTCTTGTGGTTACCAGTTTGCCCAATACACGTCTATGCAAACTCTCACAGTTTATCCTGGAGTCACCTGGAGACAGACATTTGAATCTCCCACACAGATCACCATTAATCTCCCGGACAATACAACGGAAAATGCATAACAAACTAACATTTTCACGTAGCCACATATTTTCATCGATTTGAGTGAGTTTTTTTTAACTGATGCATTTTTGTGGTTGAATTAGCAGAGCACTACTTATAACAACTTTTCGGGGAGTCAAGAAAGTAAATTTGGCAATCTTCCAGATTTCAATTTTTGTACATTACACAGTACATTTATACTACTGCATGGTTGTCACAAAGTTTAGAATGAATTAGGTGACTTTATTGTGGGGAATAAGTAACTGATTTTGTAATCTTTTTTTAAAAAATCAAACGTTCAAGTAGGGCAGTAGAGTAGCTGGCTTAAAAACATCATTAAGTAAATAGTGCACATGATTTTTGGTAGCCAGCAGAGTACGTTAATTTTACTTTGAACAACCCTGACTCCTGGGTGGAGGGGAGCAAACTATCAGGTGTAAAGTAAAATGTCTTGCCCAACAAACAAATTGTACTGCAGTTACCCAAGGCAGTGCCTAAATCTGGACCAAGTCTGGCCAGGGTGCTTGCATCCCATTCTTCACTGCCACCACAGTGCCAGGGAGTTCCAGAAAATTTCAGTACCTCCCCCACAGAAGGGATTTTTTTTTTCTAAGAACCTCCACCCTGCTGGAAATTTCAATTAAGCTTCATACATTTCTTGAAATTTTTTGGTCTTACAGAAACCTCCACCCCCAGGAAATTTCAAACCCTTCTGTGGGGGGAGTATGGATATTTTCTAGAACTGCACAATGATGAAATGGCAAAATGGCTCTATGGGTAAGAGTCAAAGTGGGATATGTGTGTCTGTAAGGTTAACCCTGTCGAGCAGCAATATTTAGGCTAATCCGAGCACCACTTAATTTAGCTAACTGGAGCACTATTAATGCTACTGTAGTGCCATTTTGTTGTTTCACCATTCTGTGTCTTTAACATGCCCATAGTACCACTCACCATTAGGCGTATACAGGGTACCTTTGATTTCTGACTCCTACATGTACCCCCTTCCTTTTCTCTTGTAATTTCAACGATTTGTTAAGTACAAGGGAGTCTCAATACACTTGTGAATAATATTTAACCATAAAAGATTAGATCCTCTACAAACCTTGGCGTGGCATTTGCGTCTGTAAAACAAAGGATGACAACCATCACAGAGAGTCACATCAAAATGGACATCCACCCTGTGGGAGCAGTTACGATAACACACCACACACCTCCACTTAGAGTACAACCAACTCCGCATTGCCATTATTTCCCAATGTTTCTCACCTCTACAAAGTTCAACTGCCTTATCATATGAAAACGTGGATGCTTCACTCAAAGGATTTGCAACACATAATACTGTGGGTTTGTGAGTAAGGCCAAGTCTTGTACACAAAGGTTTCCACATGCGTTTGGCATAAGAGTCTAGAACTCGGCAAGAAGCTCCTAAGGATGACAATGCTGGGGCGTCAAGATAAGAGAACAAAAGGTTTAACATCTCCGGAGGCAGACTACCAAAGTAAGGGCCTATACTTTCAATTCCACTCGCACGTCGTTCTCTGAGAAAGAGTCTTGTCACATAGCGTGGACTACCACTGATAAAATTTCCATGGCAACAGTCCTCTGTCTTTCTTTTCTTTGTTCCTGGAGGCATTTTATCTTCTCGTGATAAAGAAGAAGGCTTTCAGGAGCAACTGAGGAGGTAAAGGGTATGGGTTAAGCACTTTTAATAGTTATTCACTACAGAGCTTTATGAAAGAAAAAATGTACTCAAGTTACTATCCAAACACTTTTTTCAAGCATTTTGTATTAATAATCCTCTTAAAGCTGACCAGAATTTTCTCTCGAATTAATCACTTAATTTACTTAAATATATCAAACCCTGATTTGCAAGACAACAACAGAAGAAGTTATCCAGAAATATTGCAGATATTGTTTAACTTAAAATAAAATTATCTTCCATTAATTGTAGCAATTTTTTTTTTAGCAAATTAGCAGTTCGAATTTGACCCAAGAAAATGTAATTGTGGATTTATAACTTAAACTTCTCCTCAGGGTATTACAATGTCATATGAGATCTCTATGAGCAGGCGAGACTAAGTGGGTGAAAGGAAAGCTATATGATTCCGTGCCACAAATGCCAGAGGGTGCACTTTTTCAAACGTTAACCCACAGGCTCATCAGTGCAAGTGAACACTACCAAATTTGATATAATTTTCATATGCTTGAGATATGAAGAGAGCTCTTGGGCCCACACAAGGTACAAAATTCAAAGATGAAGAGTTATAAGCTATATGTCCCACCACTTTTTCCAGTCGTTACAATGTAGTTCTTTGATACAAGCGCGCTGGAGCAACACTTGGAGTAAAACCTTACGAAAATGTTTGTTTAAAATTCTGAGAGAACGATTTTTTTATTCATATGGTAATGTGGTCAACTCCTACAAGGCTTGGCCAATTTAGAAGCGATATTTTAAAATTCATGGTTTATTTTTATTGTTTGAACCCTGCAGAATAAAAATTTGTTGTGATCCCTCGAGAAATTCAATACGCACGAAAGATTCAAGAGGTCTTCGAGCGACATCTTCGTTTCGAATTACTTGACTTGAATAGCGATGTGATCTCCACAGAAATACTACCTTCTTTTTTCATCTTAAACTTACGTAAAATGTTCATAAAAAGAATCAGAGTTATACAATTTACCCCCAAAAGCCGCCTGCAAGAACCACACAATATTTTCTAACATCAAAATGCACTGCAAGATTTGCTTCGATCCCTGCTTCTTATAGCCGTCTGAACTGTTATTATAAAGCGCCTTAGTAGAAGGTACTGTATATATGTAAGTCAACTGGAATTGTAGAAGCTTTCGAGGGTGATTTTTCCTGAATTTTCAATGCCTTGTATTTTACATGTAAGATTAAAAATTGATACCAAATTTGCAATGACATGTGGCATTTCAGAATTATGCATGAAGACATCAGTTAGAACTTTTGCTCGGCGTTAGCCTAAAATTCCATGGCACATTTAATCAAAAACTTGCAGAGCAAAATGTTTATGATCGTACCATCCAAATACCCTAAGAAAAAGGATCAAGTAATTACAAATGTGCAGTTATTCCTTCAACAACTCAGTTCTTCTCACCTCAACGCCTCAAAGATTTCCTTACAATAACAATAAACGTTCGGTGAATTCTGTGAGCCAAGCGCAATTCCGCGTAGCGTTTTTTTGTTGCATTTAATGTATTTGCTGCTGTTACAACCTTAACGAGAGGTTTTTTCCAATAATTCCGCCAGGAAAGCTTTAAAAATCGAGCAAACTGGCTCTTAATGTGCCATCTTTGTTGTAAGAAGTTGTGAATATGTATTAGATCGCCCACAAAGAACTTAAACCATATCGAAGAATTATTTGAATTTTTCTTCGATTATCGAGTAGAATAAATTCTCGGTCGGGAAATGTGAAGCTTGATTACCGAGAGAGCTAAGGCCACCAAAATAGCGATCAGATAAGCTGCCTTCGAACACAAAATTCCTTGCTATAGTGCAAAGCGATAAACTATGGAAAAGCTTCGAAGAAAACACGTTCCCGTGTTTATGATATTCCATGCGGTTTATTCACGCGATCAGAAGCGAATCAGAATGAGAAGAGTCCAAGCTACAGACACTAAAATCCCTTTCCTTAAAGATCACATTTTCGTTAGAATTATTTTCGTAGAGAAACGAGCTGCCTCAGCTCTTGAATACAACCCGTATCTACGGTTTGTGTTACCATCTTCCAAGTTAACCAGTTCGATGCCCTAAGCGTGCTAAATCGACTGATTAGCAGTTTAAAAGACTCACCTTTGCGTTCAGTTGATCGTTGAGGGCAAGAGACGGCCTTAAGCTGCTTTCCTGTGGCAAGAAAATCGACAAAAGAGCGCTCTAAGTTCAGAGACCTCTGTTAGCAGGAAAAATACGCTGTCACTAAAAACCCTGACTTTCATCAACCGCGAATATTTAAATACCCCTTACGTCTCATGTGTCCTATTAACAAACAACCAATCACAGCGTGGAAAATTTATATCGGGACCAATGAGAACGTGAGAAATATATTTGAAACAGAGGTGCTAACATGTATGCTCACGTGCACGGAACAAAAGAACTCGCTGAGAAATTCGCGAATACAAAGGAACCGATGATCTCACATAGTAAACTCGATTGTATTAGCATTAGCATAACCTATTAGTGCATGTAAATCAGTTCAAGTACACTGGAATTAAATTCAGGTCCTTTGTTGTTCATATTAAGTCCACACTGTCATTTTTCACGCTCGGTGAACAAGACCATTGTTTCTAACTTGCTTGTGTTGATGGTGGACCAATCGCTTGCGGTTTCATTGCCGCTGTGCCGCAAAAATGAACAGACCTTCGAACAGATTAACAAACGGAATATTTAGTTTCAAAATTAACATTTCTATGTGAAACAACGTGACTGAAGACAAGTTAAACTCCTTGTCTCGGAAGCCATTTGTGAACGGGCGAGCGAATAACCTGAAACAGAAATAACAAAAACCAACTACCCGGAGGGCCGATAAGCGAAATCAAGATACTAGCTGTGCTTTACGATACTTTAGAAAATTATCTCTTTGTTCTTTATTCTCTCACCTTTTTCACCCAAATAACAAAATCCAATTGCATTTAGTCCTTTCCAAAGGAATTTCAGAACACAGTGTTTCATCGATCTTTCTTTTCAAGTTTTATTCCGCGGGTTTTTGTTTAGATACTGTTTTCCCCTCTGTTTGTTCTCCAAATATTGTTGAACAATATCCTTTTTGGAATTTGTAGTCTCAAAGGCAAGTTTCCGAAACGAATTGTTGAGTTTACATCGCCAAGACATTTTTGATCAAAAGTCCTCTTTTTTTTCCTCAAAAAGGCTGGTACGACGTTCACTTCATAAAACCCATAAACGTCATAAAAGGTAAAACTGACGGTGGGTTGTTTTAGAAAGTTAAATTTCCCTTAACTATATGACAAGTTTAATCAACGGAAACGCTTCATCTTTGATGTTATTTTTCTCTCAGCAAACCGTCTTAGAATGCTTTATAAAACTAACTCGGAAACTGTTTTCAAGTGCTTTCATTTCCGCAAGACCGCCAACATGCACACATGAATCAGTTGGGTTGTAAACGAAAATTTACAATAATCTCCTGACTGACTTGAGGAACGTTTAATACAAAAGCGTTTATCTGTTTTCCTTTTGTCGATCACAAAATCAGCTAAAACTGGTTGACCTCACTGCTCCCAATTACAATTTGCCAGAAGACTCTCAATACACCGTATAAATTTCCACAGAAACAAAGTCACTACGAGTGGATTCGTGCGTGATGTTTGTAGTTTCCCTTATGTACCGCCCTCAGAAGATTTTCACGTCTATTGTAATTGATCGAACTTTTTCAATTATGACAACTTTGATTTTCAGCGGGCGGAATCAGTGATTTTTTTAGCCGAGTTGTTCGACGTTTTATTTTCTAATGCCGCCTAACCGACGAGTTTGGAAGTAATTCAATGTGTACCACATCTTAAACATTATTTTCAGGAAGAATGCGGCTATGGTTTATCAAGCTCTCCCATGCATTTTCGCTATCAAACAGAAAACTTTCGATCAACACAGGAATGTAATTATTATAATTGATGTAATGACGTAATGTATTAAAATGCTCTGATAATTAACAAAACTAATATATTCCGGTCAGGTTTTTATCTTTTTTCAATTCATTTGTAGCAAAATTCTGAAACTTAATATCTTCTTTTAAAATTTCCCGTTCAAATTGAAGGCGGGTAAATTACGTGACAAAAACTCAAGGAGGACAAAAGATGACATCACTCCTGAGAAATTTGAATGCCGTCGGTGATTGATGCCCATTTACCACAAAAAAAGGACTTTACATTTTTCTCTGCATTTTTCCTGGAAAGGATGCTCTAATTAGTACAGTAACAGCTTATCATTCGGGAAGATTGTGGTTCGACATTTTGAAAGTGACCTGAATTCTAACTGTTCTCATTTTCAAATGAGAACAGTTAGCTTAGCTCTTTTAAGTTTCAACATGGGTAGTAGAAGACTCCAGTCTCTTGACTATCCATGGTTTCAAGTACTTCTCAGTATCTTGTAGATTAATCTAATAGTAAATGTCAAATCAACTTAAGCTAAACTTGTGTTTACAACCTTGGTCAGTGCCTGAAAGGCCTTGCATATGGGGGGAATTTACGCAAAGAAAAAACCAAAGAAACAAACAAATGGCTGTAAAAACCCCAACTCAGCAGTCGCTTATGTCAGTGATATACAAGGCGGACGAGCTAAGCTCACAACAAATACAACTTTTAGCAGGACAAAAGACTTAACGAGCCTTAACACTCAGCCAAGCTGACTCCAAGTTTAAGCTAACACAAGCTGGGGCGTTTGAAGCTTCAGTGCTTACCTGAATCTTTAGTTAATGTCCAAGAGGGTAAGAAATGTCGTTTTACTTGGCTTTTATATCGGCCCTTATGAAACCCGTGTCTCGGCCAGTACCTCGTGTGTGAAGGCAGTAGTAGGCGAAGTCACGGTTTCGCGCGTCAAAAGTTGTCAAAAAAATGACATAATTTTACCATGAGACTTTCTGATTGGCTTACTACTGTCGCAAAAGATATTCTTCTACAGGAGCAAACGGCCGGCACCATATTTGGTGGCATTATAATCTGGGATTTTTTATCCGATTATTGATACAATTTGAACTTGACATTTTTTGCTGTGTACGTAACGCAGGCTCGAGCAAAGAGAAGTTACATTTTGATATTCGAAATAAACGGTTCACCCCTTAATTTTTCACGTGGTGTTTCCTAAAACAACTAGAAAATATTTTCTGCGTTTCTTTCGAGTTATAGGAACATTCGCGAAAGTGTGTGAGAATCGGAAAAAGCTGTTCAAATGAAACACTCGCCTGTCGGATCGTGTCCCTACAGCATTTCTCGTTCTCCCAAACTTCCACTCATGTCGCTACAACTCGAAAGATATTTTCTATTTCTTTTAGAAAACACCCCGAGAAAAAGAAAGCAAATTATTCTACTTTCAAGATGATTAGCTTCCGGCTCTCTGAAACGGCTCTCAGAGCCACAATCTCTCTCCCAAATCTCCTCGCCTTTTTTCCACTCTGCGTACGGCTTCCCGACTAGAAATTCACTACTTCTCAAACTCATTAATAATTGATCAAGTTAAAACAAAGAAAATCACAACCGTAAAGGACACTCGACACAGTTTCATCGGCTATCCAAACACCTCGAATTTCGCCTAAAAATACTCCGCTGCGCGTCGTATTTTCAACTCTCTTCTCGTTGTTTGGATATCCCGATGAAACTTTCTTTCGTGTTTGATATATTACATGATAAATGGCGTAAACTCTAGGTGCAAAGTTCACCGCCAAAACAAACGCTTGCGCGCCAAATCCAGCTACATTGAATTAAACAAAAAATATCTTTGGCTGACTGACACATTGTACTCGACCTGTAGTTTTGTCCAATCTGGCATTTCGCATTGTTTTTTTCACTTAATTATTTCCAGATTAGGCAGCATCTAATCCAGTTGCCTAGCTGGCATGTGTATCCGCGTGTTTCATTTGAACTTCAAACTGCATGGATTCTCGATCATCGCAGCGGCGTTTTGATTTAGCAACAAATTAGTTTTGCTTTTTTGGATTCAATTTTAATATTTTCTTAATTTTACTAAATCTAAGGTGAATACATTTTACTTTATATTTTTGTCTCCCCAATTAGTAGAGCACTTGTGCTCAGCTATTAAGACTGAGACTTAAATAAAGTTGTCATTCATTCATTCATTCATTCATTCATTCATTCATTCATTCATTCATTCATTCAAGGGTTTGCATTAAATTTTTAGAACTGGATTGATTTAGGTCTCTGTTCAAGTTGTATATTGACAAACGCCGGCATTGCATAACTACTCCACACCCCACCCCCCCCCCCAAAAAGTTACAATAATCACGCGGAAAAATAACGTTTTTCAAACCTATAACACAAACAACTGTATCAAACGCTATTTTATTGTATTCTATTTTTATCACTTTTGTTAGTCTCTACATCGAGAAAGCTTGGATCACAGCGTATTTTTCATCCTTTCTCGTCCCCAGTGTTGCCTGTTCCTCTTCGCCGACGGGACCTTGGCACGAGGGAAAGGTGGCTCTGGACTCTTTTGATTTGGTTGGCTAAATTCCTGGACTATTAACCCTCGTTTCATGCCCAAAAATGTGCACTGATTGAGCTCTAACTAAAGCGATTTGATTAGAACACCGAGGACGTTAACCCATTTTAGCAAAGGAAGTTCAAAACAAAGGTGAAATTCTGGCTGGAATTGGTTTTGATAAATTTTGTTTATGGAGGACTTCAATTCTCCTGAAGGGTTAAGTGCTGTAATTGAACGGTTTTAGGCAGATATCTACAAGTGAATATTTTTGGGGAGAACCAGCGTTATGGAAATCTCAGTCCAAGAATCTAGGACATCTAGCCAATCAAATCGTGTGTCTCCAGAGTAATCTTTTCCATGTGCCCAGACCCCACCGGTTCAGGTAGATAGGTGACGTGGCCGCTCGTAGGGAGCCCAGCACAACCTCGTTCCCAGGCTCTCTCTCCTCTGCCTCCCTTACTCGTTGCCAACAAGGGAGACAGAGGAAAAAAGAGCCTGGGAACGAGGTCGAGCCTTGCATACGTTGGCTGTACCCGCATGCGCAGTATAAGCGGCAGTCAGAACCGAGCTGTCCTACTGATACGACACAATAATAGCCTTTTCGTCGTGGCTAAAAGATAAAGACAATAGTAAATTAAAGTTGCTTTGGCCTCCTCCAATACTTAACTCGACAATTCTGGTTTTAATTTGACGAGGAGCCGCATCTTGTGTTCAAAATGGAACAACTAGGTGGCTCGTATGGAGAAGAAAACCTGCGATCAGGAGTTTGCTTTCAAAAAAGAACGCCCAATCGCATGGATGAAAACGACGAATCAAAGCTTTCTCAGTCCGCACTGTCATTAGCGCTGTATCAGTATTTAGATCCCTCTGCCTCCTTAGTCCCCCTAAAAAAAAAAAAAAAAAAAGAAAGTGGGAAAAAGAGTAAATTTTCACAATCTATATTTAACTCTATACAGCTTGTAAATTCTAAATTCTAAAATTGTAACGGTCTTTATTCCACTTTTGAAAATGTATGTTGCGTAACATACGAAACGTCAAGTTATTAAAATGCGTAAGTTTAATATGTTTATCACCGCTATTTGTGTTTTATTCCTCGTTAAACTACGATGGCCCAAGAACAAAAGCCTTTGTAAATTCTTTCTTTAGCTGTATTGTTCGTCGTTTGGGTCAGCTTCTGCATCAAGAAAAAAAGATAATGATATTAAACAGTTATTCCGAATACAACACCGAATAATGACCCTCGCTGCCAAGTTCTTGTGAACGAGTCTGGCCATCAATTTAGATAGATAGAGTCCATGTTGTTGTGCATCTGTTCAGTAATTGATCACAGGTGACGTCAAAATGTGGTAAGAATAAAAAAAAAAAGAAAGTGACACACTCGGCCATCGCCTCGTGTGTCTTACCACATTTGACGTCCTCTGTGATCTATTACTGAACAGACAAACGGCAACAGGGGATCTATCTTTTTTATATAGTGAGGAAACAAAGAAATGTTAATGATGTCATCTAAATGCCTGCCCTCCTATAGAACAGAAGCAAGAACCAATCAAAATGAGAAAAAAATTTAACTTATCATATAAAAAGAATTACCTTATATCTTCAACACAGTGATCTTGTAATTCTCCCTCTCGGCAACGGCCACCTTACCGTCGTTCACCAGAGCCAGGCCGTACGGAAACCAACACTCGTCCAGAGCGGTGCCGTATTTTCCATGCGCTCTCAGCGGCTCGCCAGCCGTCGTGTACACTTTGACTTTGTGATTCTCGTAGTCTGAGCAGTTGAATATTTATAACATGGTAAGCCATTCTTTTTTGTCATCAGTTTATCGCCAAGAGAGATTAATCGATCATTTTTCCTCAGCAAAAATGGAAAGTGTGACAATCATTTTGATTGAATATTTTGTTGACTAACCAGCCATGCTGTTAGGCATTAAAGAAATATTAAAGCAAATGAAAACAAATTTAAACATGGAAGTTTGATTAGCTTGCAAATAAAGAAACAAACAATCGTTACTTTTCGCATTGCATTTTTCAAACTGGACCGAATGTAAACTTTACTTAATTCGAGGGGCTTTATAGGAAAAATTATACCCTGTGATTACCAAGCAATCACCCCCAAGAGGCCCCGATGCTGACTCTTATAGAGCGGTTTTCAGTCGAGTGTCGAAAGCAATTAGACAATTACTTTGTTTTTGGTTTTAGTTTTAGTTTAACTACGGTTTGAGATTGGCTGAGTAGTCAAATTGATTAGTAGTTGGTTTGCGTTTGGTTTTACGACACGCAACTGAAAACAGCTCTATTGATTATTGATATAGAATGTTAGGTTGAAGCCTGCGGGGGAGGGGGCGGGGAGGTACTCCCTTATATTTGCTATATCAGGAGCCACAATCGGGGACGGAGACCGTAGGCGCCCGCCATTTCTAGTATTGGGGCCGTCCCTATGATATTTTACCACAATTACTACTAATCTTGCAATCTGATTGACTATTTAATTTGCCGTAGTCGATAAGAGTTCAGACAACGGAGCTCGCGTCAATGTTCCAGGCAATGCCTTTTTCAGCTCGCGCTTTGAAACATTTTGACCACTGTGATGACGTACATCGAACTCATACAGTGTCTCTAGTTTTTAAATAAGTTCAGGGTCGATAAATGTTTGAGAACATATTAAAAGCTTAGCTGAAAATATGAGAATGCATCAGAAATAATTAGCAAAGTTGCAATGACGCTTTCTTTTATCAACTCGAATAACGATTTCCTTTTGGTGATTGAGTTATCAGAACTCCTTGTCTGTTTCATTTTCGCAGTGTAAATTTCATTATGTTGAAGAAACACACAGTAGCCTTTTGGCGTTGGCGAAACTTGTTGCAGCATCTGAGCACAAAAGATAACGAAAGAAATCTTTATAAAAATTTGTTGACAATTGAAAACACCGTGGCCAATGAACTACTTGAACGCTTTTCCTTTCAAAAATTTTTGCAAACTCGCCAAACAAGCAGAAACAATACGAAACTATCAAAATCAGGTTTTGGTTATGAGATACTCACAAATTAACTCTATACCAGAATAGAGAGTTTTCTTACATAAGCTTTGTTCAAAGGCACAAGCTTGCGCGTACAACCACAGGTCACCCAAGCGTAATATGAGAGTTTGTATGGATAACTGTGGCTAAAATATAAGAGTTTGTAAGGAGATCAGGAGTTGACATTAAATTCGTTCAATGTATGGGTAATTTACCGAATTAAGACTCTTGAACATTCAATGATGTCATTTTTTCTCATCCTGGAGGGTTTAAACGAGATTTGAGCTACTTTTGAAATATGTGTCCTACGTTGTTATAATAAGAGACCGTGGGGTAAATTTTTCAAAATTCGCTGAAATCTCGTTTAAACTCTCCAAGAGGAGAAAAAATAACACCATCGAATGTTTGAGTCTTTATTCAGTAAATTATTAATACATTGAACCAATTTAATGTCAGCTCCTGATCTCCATACAAACTCTTATATTTTAGCCACAGTTCTCGATAAAAACTCTTATATTATGCTTGGGTGACCTGTGGTCTCATGTGAAGTAAAACCCCTCGGCGCTTTTCATTTTTTTGAAAAATTCCGCTTTTTTACTTGTATGTTGCTATGGTTTCACGCGATGCATAACGAGCCAGACGTTCTTAGCAACCAAAAAACAGACCTGGGATCCCGTGGAGATGTAGAACTTTTAGTCCTACATCTCCACGAGATATCCAGTGGCTTACAACATTCCAGTGTAATCATATCCCTGTCGGTGATCGTTTATGTTTCACAAAACGTGTCAAGTTTTGCACGAATGTGTCATAATCCTAAAGTGTGAAATTATATTTACTGTAACACAATTCCATCGTGTCAGAAAGATACAAAACATTTTAGTAGTCGGCGTTTCGGGAAATCGCGCGACTGACGTGAAAAATTTGGATTAAAAGAAAAAATAACGTTGAAACAATGTGTTTTCTAGGTTGGGTCGCAAACGCCACTTTCTGATACATTTCTTACTCTTGTAAAGCTACGGAGCACGTATAGATGAAACGTTTTCGCTAATCTCAGTTATCACTGTTATTCAGTAAGCGAAGTGACTATGCCCAACAGCCCACAATTGCCCGAGAGTCAGAAATGTTCTCAGATATTCCACCGCCGGAAAGCCTGATTGAAACTTGTTTAGGGTATTCTCTGTATACATGTTTGTTGCTTAGTGATTCCAAAAATAATCTGAATTTTCTAGTATTCGAATTCGAAGATCATGTGCGCCGACACTTTGAAAATCAGTTAATGTTATGGCAGTCAGGAAATTATCTCAAAAATTATGACAAAGCTCTCAACAGCAATAGAAATCTCGAGTACATAATGTAATTCTTTACGAGAAATGCCGCGCGATTCTGGAAACAGCACGACGGAAAAATCACTATGACGATTTTGTTACATATCCCGAAGCACTCAGCAACTGTATTGCATGGACTTCAGCCTCGGTGAACCAGAAAGGATATGTAACATGTTCCTATAATGTCACGCACGACGGAAAAATAACTATGGCGATTTTGTTACATATCCCGAAGCACTCAGCAACTGTATTGCATGGACTTCAGTCTGGATGAACCAGAAAGGATATGTAACATGTTCCTATAATGTCACGCACGACGGAAAAATAACTATGGCGATTTTGTTACATATCCCGAAGCACTCAGCAACTGTATTGCATGGACTTCAGCCTGGGTGAACCAGAAAGGATATGTAACATGTTCCTATAATGTCACGCACGACGGAAAAATAACTATGGCGATTTTGTTACATATCCCGAAGCACTCAGCAACTGTATTGCATGGACTTCAGCCTCGGTGAACCAGAAAGGATATGTAACATGTTCCTATAATGTCACGCACGACGGAAAAAATAACTATGGCGATTTTGTTACATATCCCGAAGCACTCAGCAACTGTATTGCATGGACTTCAGTCTGGATGAACCAGAAAGGATATATAACATGTTCCTATGATGTCACGCACGACGGAAAAAATAACTATGGCGATTTTGTTACATATCCCGAAGCACTCAGCAACTGTATTGCATGGACTTCAGTCTGGATGAACCAGAAAGGATATGTAACATGTTCCTATAATGTCACGCACGACGGAAAAATAACTATGACGATTTTGTTACATATCCCGAAGCGCTCAGCAACTGCATTGCATGGACTTCAGCCTCGGTGAACCAAAAAGGATATGTAACATGTTCCTATAATGTCACGCACGACGGAAAAAATAACTATGGCGATTTTGTTACATATCCCGAAGCACTCAGCAACTGCATTGCGTTGATTTCAGCTTGGGTGAACCAGAAAAGGATAAGTAACAGGTTCTTATAATGTCACGTACGACGGAAAAATAACTATGACGATTTTGTTACATATCCCGAAGCACTCAGCAACTGTATTGCATGGACTTCAGCCTGGATGAACCAGAAAGGATATGTAACATGTTCTTATAATGTCACGCACGACGGAAAAATAACTATGACGATTTTGTTACATATCCCGAAGCGCTCAGCAACTGCATTGCATGGACTTCAGCCTGGATGAACCAGAAAGGATATGTAACATGTTCCTATAATGTCACGCACGACGGAAAAATAACTATGGCGATTTTGTTACATATCCCGAAGCACTCAGCAACTGCATTGCGTGGACTTCAGCCTCGGTGAACCAGAAAAGGATAAGTAACAGGTTCTTATAATGTCACGTACGACGGAAAAATAACTATGACGATTTTGTTACATATCCCGAAGCACTCAGCAACTGTATTGCATGGACTTCAGTCTGGATGAACCAGAAAGGATATGTAACATGTTCCTATAATGTCACGCACGACGGAAAAATAACTATGACGATTTTGTTACATATCCCGAAGCACTCAGCAACTGTATTGCATGGACTTCAGCCTGGATGAACCAGAAAGGATATGTAACATGTTCCTATAATGTCACGCACGACGGAAAAATGACGATTTTGTTGTTGTGTTTGTTTCTTATAGTGTCACACATTACTGAAAAATTATGTGGTTTTTGTAAAATATCCTGTAGCACTCGGTAACGTAGAAATACTACGAGGACGTTTGCGTGGGCAAACCAGAGCAGATATATAATATGTGGCTACATGGTGATTTTACTATATATCTGGATTCGTCTGTCAGAAAACTGGTGTGCACTGGACTTCAGTCTAGGGTGTAACCCACGAATGAAAATAGTGATTTAACATTTTAGTAGCTATCTAGTCCCCATACAATCTAAAAGCATGACAATGGGTGTAAGTTATGATATAGATGAAATATTAATCGGAAGACTTAACTTGGTGCGTTTGACTTGTTGAGTTTTGATGCTGTTGTCTTGATTCGATGCTCTGGGAGGTTGGTCACGGGCAGCGCAAGCTGAAAACACTTTCTGGTTCCCTCCGTCGTTCTTGGGCGAACAAATTCATGTATAAATCAATCGTGGCTGGCGGTTTCGTTTGGTTTTCAACAACTGTTTTATGGTTTAAGCGAAAACCAATCCAAATGTATAGTCAGGGCAGCTCCTTTGTTTCCCTTCCTGTGAAAGAAAACCCACGCGCCTCCTTTAACTCCTCGAGGCAAATTCGATTGGAAACTGGCTCAATTTCGCACAAATGCGTCAGAGAGACACCATATCTTCTAACTCAGAGGCACATCTCGTTTTGTGTCCGTTTTCAACGACCGATGACGGGTTCATTCGAAGTCGAAGTCTTTTTTATATATGACCGCGCAATATTCCCGCGTTATGAAAATTTATTATAAAATATCAATTGTGTGGCCAGATCATATCTGAAAATAACCAGGTTACTTTTGTACACAATTACTCTCACTGAAAGCAATTATCGCTAACCACAATAGAACCGCAAACCAGGTGATCTGACCGTAAATAATTAACCAATCATTTTCAAGGAGAAATTATTTTTAAAGCCGCACAGAATTCTTTGCGCGCCTAGTAGAGCTTGTCTTGACCTTCGGCATGTAGTCCATCGACACATCGATAGGGCTGTGAGGATAAACATGGCAGTTTTCAGTCGGAAGGCTTTTTTTCTCATCATGCTTTGGTTGTGAGTAGAGTTATAACTCTACTACCGAGTATTCTTAAAGATTTTTAAACTAAGAAAAGTTCAGTACACGATTATCTAGACCAACAAAGTCAGTGAGTTGGCTTGTGGGCCTTCTGGATGGGCGCATGACATGTTATAGTTCTCTCCCGCAAGAGGTGGTTGAACCTTCTTTCCATTGATCCATACATTTTGATGGCGTATTCAGCTTTGTTGGTTGAAGGAAGTGTGTGCAGAAGACGCAAGGAAGCCATCTGTGCCGCTCGAACTAAAGATGGGTCTTGCACAATCGGATATCTTTCCTCCGGATTCTCATTGGTGTCGTCACAGAGATCGTAAACAATGGCAATTCCTCCATCACTTGCGGGACTTTGTTCAACATTTCTCGCAGCTTCGTTGTTCCAGGCTTTCTTCCACAGGCCAACAATAGTTTTATTCTATGAGGTTTTTTGTGTCCTACTACTTGTAAAGTTTGCTCCACCCATTTTCCGCCGCTTGCTGTCTTGAAAGACGGTTTTTCTTCTTAAAATCGTGCGCTCGAAAAGTGCAGATAATCATGGCGCGTTTGCGGGACAAACCTAAAAACTTCCAAGGTCTTGTTTTCACTCCTAACAGAGATAAATTACTGCTTTGGGCTTTAAAATAGAAAGGAAAAATACAAATCAATGCTTAGGTGGCCTCAGTATGGAGGATCAAGTAGTACAGAGTCCGTAGGACTTTCTGGTGAACATGGTGAAAGTTTACTTCCTACAACCACCGCGAAAACATGAAGATCAGAGCGCTCTCAGATCGCAGCTTTAAAGCAGCTTTTCGGACTTAAGAAACAAAAATGGTGATGTACATTATTACATCGAAGTTGAATTCAACTTTTGGAGCGATTGGTAAAGCCACAGGTGTTAAAATGTTTGGAAAAGCGGTCGGGAAAAACTCGCGTTAGCGTAAAGAATAATTTGAACATGTGGTCATGCAGCGAAGCACGTGTGCAAAATTTTGAACAATTTTTGCTTTTAAATAGGTTTCTTCGTCTCAGCTTGAATGAAAATCTATTGTTATTGACCTTGCTTACGCATTTCTGTCATTTGGTTCCCTGTATTTGGGAGTTTTAGGTTTTAAAAGTGAACAGTAACTTGCACGCTGGATTTCTGGATATTTAATTTATGGCGACCTCCAGGCGCTTTGTTTATTTTGTTTATTCGCTTCGTTCAAATATTTCCGCGTCTTATTAAGCTACTACAGAACCGCTGGGAAAAGAATCAAAATGGCCACTAATTTAACACAGTTGAAATACGACTGATCTCAAAATAATTCGCTTGTTTTTGTCGTCTTTTTGATTGACGACTTTCATCTTTCTTTCGCTGCGCCATCATATTTCGTCGCGCGGCGAAGAAATTACTCAATTTCTTGTTTTCAGATTGATTTTACAAGAGTTCTTCGCGTTTATTTTTCGTTGTATTTGGTTTCTTTTTTTTGTTCTCCAAGGTCAATAATTAACTCATTTTCGCAAAGTCAATTTTCTTTGCTTCTTGTCGTGCGGTAAAGAAATAATATAATTTCTTGTTTTCTCACAAGTTTTGTACATCAGGTTGAGTTCTTTTTGTTAACATTTTTTAATATTTCGACCCATCATTTATTGAACTTTAAATAAACGATGTCTTGAAACCTGATCTTGTGTCTGTGGTTACTGCGCATATGGTTTATTTTTGTGCTTTCGCTCGCGAAATACTTGCAAAAAACGCCAGGGAGTCAGGGGTGTGGGTTAGTGCATGTTTGATTGTTTGAAGTTGTGTAAGCTGTTCATAAACTGCCCCCGTGCATTTTTGGACAGTGTCATAGTCATCATTTCCCAACCAAAGAGCAACTGTTACACTGTGCTCAGTAAATTATAGGGCTCGATGATTTTCACTCTGACACTTTTCTCCCCTGTGAAATGGCGTGACCATTTCAGCCATGGGAAACCATCATGATGCTGTTGGTTGGTGTTGTAACTGCACTCTGTACACCTGACTGACTTAGAAATAGTGTAATGTAATTCTCAATGTCAACATAGCCCACAACTACCTCTCCAAATTTATTAAAGGTCAGGCCAATCTTTTCTAGCAATTCTTGGCGTGTGCCATTCAGATTATTAAATTTTTTTCTTTACTGAGTTGGAGAGCGTTTGATCGAATGGTCGACCGAACTAGTGCTGTGGCCGACATACGATAATAATAAAATGAGTGACGAAGTAAAAGCAAACTAGAGATCGATGGAATACAGTACCTTTAATACTATATAGAAAGAACACTATTAAAAGCAAATTGAAGTAAAACACCAAGTGATTTTCAAGCTTACAATTGCGATGCGGCCAGCGCTGCATGTTGTGCGATTAAAGTACTCAAATCGCTTCCATCCAAGTGTAGAAAAGATTCACCGTCGAAAGAGACTTCCCAACTGTCCAAATCAACACTTCTCATATGTAGAGCACAATTCCGAGTTCCAAGCGCGGTATAAGACAAGACAAAATAATTCTGAAAAGCATCAACACACTGGCAGTGACCGCCATCATTCAAATGCAAACTCACTACGCGCGGGCTCCCTTATGGGATACGGCAATAAAATTTTCTCTCCGGTCTCGCGCAATGACGTCACCAGATCACCTGGAAAGTCTTGCGGTGACAGCAACCTAACAGATAAATGACATCACCCCATAGCAACCGGACCTGGCGAATTTTTGAGCTTCCGGTTAGCTCTGGCTCGTGATGCATTGCGCAAACGTTTTTCAGCTCTGTTACCCATTTAACTACATTTACATTTAAACCCGACCTGCTTTGCTGAAAAGAAACTTTCACAGCTTGGAAATGGACGAAGAAGAAGCGAAAACAGAGTTTTGCTCGAATTGGTAAGTTTTTTACTTTATGTATTCATTAGTGATTGAAATGTTGGCCTACTCAAACGACATTTTAGCACCAAAATTAAGCTTATCTCTGGAATTTTCAAAGACATCCTTCACTGAATTCTTTGATTGAAAAACTGCAGTGTCATTTATTGTGGTTTTCACATTTGCTTTACGGTAAGCTAATGTAAATGGCTTCTTTCAAGTCCTCCCTCGGTGACCTGTATGTTTACAAATGAAACTCCATTTGGGCTTGACTGCAGAATACCCTGCCACTCAATCTAAATTCTTTGTAGCCGGCTACGCGGTACGCAGAAACTTATTAATTCAAGTTGAAGTATGTAATTTGTTCATGAATATAACTCGTTCTTTAATCCACGAGCCGAAACTCACTGTGTACCGCGTACTGCGTATTGCCAGCAACTAAGATAACTTCTTCTCTTGTAAACATTACTCACTACGTACCGGGTACAGTATGTTGTCCAGTTTCCGGCCACTATAGTTTGTAATAGTTATAACTTCACGCAAAATTTCTCAGTTTTCTATCAAATAAAGTTCATTTACCTACCTTTAAAATGTTTAAAGGTTGGCTGCCTTTCTTGAGTATTAAAAATATTATGACATTTTTGGCAAAGCTAGTAAGTTGACCAGTTTCCGTCTAGCTATTCCAATTTCCGGCCATAGAGATATAGACCATTTCCTTTGAGCCGCTCGACTTTAATCGACTAAAACCGACTTGTCAGTCCCTTCGCTCGCTAAAAATGGCTTAGTGATCGTACATAAGGTTTTCAAAGCAAAATAATTACTACGGGGTGGATGGTATGTACCCTGCACCGGGCACGCGCGTTATTTCTGGTAACAAATACGTACGAGTTATAAACATGTACTTGCTTTAGCTGTTTTTGTGCTTATTTTTTACGTGTCATTAATTCTTCGAGCTGTAGATTATAAACTTAAGATATTTCACTGCATAATTTTAAGTTTTGAGTAATGTGTCTCTTGGTGGCCGGAAACTGGCACACTAGCTTCAAACTTTCGTTAAGAGTTGGGCGGCTGAAAATTAGAAACAGCTCAATTCTAGCTTGTGATGACTGAACCCCTAACAACTTTCATCTTTAATCTAAATTCTGTCAAAAAATTATGAAGCTCCTTGATACATTTCCTACGAAACGAGCTATTTGCATTTATACGGTAGCTTTGGTGTGCAGTGAACCTCGCAAAAATTAGTTGGTAAACGTTTACTCAC
Source organism: Orbicella faveolata (assembly GCF_042242905.1). Taxonomy (NCBI): domain Eukaryota; kingdom Metazoa; phylum Cnidaria; class Anthozoa; order Scleractinia; family Merulinidae; genus Orbicella; species Orbicella faveolata. Next base: position 10,782,610 of record NW_028301578.1, on the reverse strand, counting down.
CTGAACAAAATTCGTCCTTGCTCGGTCGTTTCTTGTCCAAAAAGCCCGTTAAAACGATCAATTTATAGCTTAAATGTTCGTTTTTCCGTCGGTACGCTTCGGTGGACGAGAAGTTACCAATATCAACGAAAATGATTTTTTTTAGGCCAGAAACTGGTAGCGGCCGGAAACCGGGCAACACACTGTACCGCGTAGCCAGCAACTAAGACAGGTTCCTCTCTTGTATATATTTCTCACTGCGTACCGTGTACGCGTAGCCACCATTTTTCAGTAAAGGGTTCGATGTGGCAGGGTATTCTTCAGTTAATGAAAATAACTAGCTTTACAAATACTGTAGTTGTAGTCAGGCATAATAATAAAAACTTAAAAGTTGTTGTCACTGACTTAAAAATCTTAAAATAGACGTTTCGGCTAAAATACTATAACCTTCTTCAGTGATGGAATGAATGTTAACGGCGTCTAAATGTAAATGAGATGTTTATAAGAATGTGAGGAACTCGCTAGGGATTAATTTAGCATTTTGTTAATGTCTGGGATCTGTGCGTGGTCGTTAATTTAGATGCCGTTAACATTCATTCCATCACTGAAGAAGGTTATAGTATTTTAGCCGAAATGTCTATTTTAAGATTTTTAAGTCAGTGACAACAACTTTTAAGTTTTTTTTAACTAGCTTTACAGTTTCTGAACAGTGGTCCGTTATGTTCGTCATGCAAGAATTTGAAGCGGAAATATTGGATTTAGCATTCAGTCGCGTCTGTTTTGGTCGAGTAAAAGATTGTTTTGGTTGAGCTCACGCTAACACCTGCACTCTTCTATGTGTTGGTTTTGTTACAAAAATCATGGTTTTGTTACGAAAAAGTGAAATCTAGCATATAAGGATTTATCGCCGACCAACAATAAATATCAGACAATATTCAATGATCCATAAGGGACATATCTGTCTTGCTGCCGCGTGATAAATTATAGCTGTTTTTCTTTAACACTCACGGAGTAAAACTCAATAAACACTGCATAATTTATAGGGAAGGGGAAATCTTTCCACCCTCTTTGGTGCTCTTTGTGGCTTTTAACATCACACCCGTTCAAGTCGACCCTGATCATAGATTAAATTATTCACTGCCTTTTATTGCGTTCGAGAGAACTCAGTTCTAATAGGGTAATGCGGAATAATTCAGGTTTTTGTGTATGTATCTTTGTGTGGACACCAATTTACCCCCCTCCCCACAAAAAAATTCTTCAGGAGACGAATGATGTCAACTCCATGTTTGTCCATGTGCTTTCTTTTGAGTGTTTTACACTATTGTGGACTTCCGAGTATCGAGGCAGCTTGTTGTGGATTGTAGCGGATAAGTTGTTTATTTAAAGTTCAAAGTTAGAGTTAATGGCATTAAAAAACCTTGCAGACATGTCTTCTCGAAATGTGTACGACTTTTAGTATGAAGAGAAAGCTGTAGTTTGGCTGCGTGTTGTGTACCCTCTTTTCTTTGACCAAAACCAACGCTGCTTTCTGCTGAATAAATCAAAGGAGGAAATGTGTAGTTTTACTTCGCTGGGCTAGATTTCTGTGCCAAAAATATGTAACATAAACCCAACAGAAGTGTTTACATTGGAAAAGAGTTCAACTCCCACAGAATTGCTTTGGTACAGTCCAAAATGTTCTCCGTTTTATTGTTTTGGAAGTGAAGATGCTGTTTCCCCAAATCCAAGGCGATTCAAAGTCGTGTTTGTAAACAGAATAGTTGTCCTAGTCTTGGTGGTAAAGGCATGTTGTCTCGCATACTGACAGAACAGGCATCGTTTGTGTCGATTGATACGGTCAGTATAAAACATGGACTGCGGACTGGGTATAAAACACGGGCGTAGGGATAAAAGCGGACTAAGCATTACGGACTGGTTATAAAACATGGACTCAGGTATAAAACGCGGACTGCGAACTTAATGCGGCTCACCAACTGCAGTGCGTGTCATTTACTGACCAGTCGTAACCAATATTACATAATACATGTATAAACGAGAACAGACCCTCTCATATGCATGTGCTTTGCGATCAATTCATTTGTTTTTGCCCCTGCTGGAGGGAGGCCAATTTCACGCCTACCTAACAGTTTAGGCACAAAATGCTGTTCCTATAGTTTTTACTTTTTTAACATACCAAACCTACCAATACTCAAACGCACTATTTAGAGCGGTTTTCAATTGAGTGTCGTAAAACCCAAACCAAACCAATTACTTACCAATTAGACTACTCAGCCAATCTCAAACCGTAGTAAAACCAAAACCAAAACCAAAGTAATTGTCTAATTACTTTCGACACTCAAATGAAAACCGCTGTAATCCACGATTACTACATGTGTCGTAAAACCAAAACCAAAGTAATTACGCTAGCCAATGACAAAGGACAGACGAAACAATGAACCAATCAAAACTCGAAGTAATCACATGTAGCTGACGTAAAGCGCGGGAAAACGCGTGCGAGTGAGTCACGATTTGTTTTGGTTTTACTTCTGATTGGATGAAAATCTGGCGCGAGTTTTTTAAGCCAATCATCTAGCGTAGTTCGTGTAAAACCAATTACTCTTCGACACTCAATTGAAAACCGCTCTAATATAGTTGACAGAGTAACCAATCATGACTGTCTTCTTTATACATTACTACGATTGGTTCACGAAATTTAGTCTGTCACAAGATCGGATCTAGATGTCCCTATTGCTTTCAATTATGACCATAAATTCGCTATTAAATTTTCAAAAGTATTGATTTTTTTTCTGATTTTATTAATTCTGGCAAATGTTGCTAAAGTCATCGGCAGTAAACCCTTGTATTTGGCCTAAAGTCGTGTAATGAGTGACTAAAGATTCCAAATATTTAATATTGTTGTGATTTTTTTTATAGATGTCAAATCGTCTGATAAATACCACAGGAGATGAAGAAATTATCTTGTCTAAAGAGTTAAAAGAATAATCATGGATAAGGAAACTGTCAATAAACATTATGAAGACCTGGTACCAATGTTACGAAACCCTGTTGCAGAGTATCACTTTAATAATATCTCCAGACAACTTGAGAATGATAGAAGCTGGTTACCAACTGGAAGTCTGCCTGAGGGTCTGTATGTTAGCACCAAACTACCTGATGTTGATACGATGTACTTTGGTTTGAGTGGTAAAGTAAAATTGACACAAGCAAATCTCGACCATCTTCCTGGAAAACAAGGATTCCTTTGGCTAATTGTCAACAATCCAAACGAAATACGTTTCTTGAAAGAACAATATGGAGTGGATGTAGTTTTTGAAGCAAGAAATAGCAAGGGGGAAGAGTATACTTATGTAAAACCTTCTAAGTTATGGAGGAGTGGAAAATTGCAAGCTGGTGCAGATGCTCTCAACACAAGGAGAGATGCTAATTGGAATGTTGAAACAAATATTGCAGGTCCTACATATCCCGTTGAAGCAAGTGTGGGACCAAACACTTCTATCAAATTAGCAGTGTCCAGAAAACTTGAAGTAGATTTGGTGTTTGCTTTGGAGGTAAGTGGATGGCCTCTTCCTGCAGAACCATGGAAAACGCGAAGACGACAATGGCCGAACAGAGAAGTGGTTGAAAGGATCGTACAAAAAGGACATCATGTTGTTCCAAAACCATCCCCTGGTGGGAACCCAGACACTGAGTGGAGAATATCATTCTCTAAAGCAGAGCTAACACTTTCCAAAAACATGACTCAGACACAGAAAAATAGTTACAAGTTCCTTAAAGTGATTGCAGCAGAAGAATTTTCCAACCCCAAAATCTTGTGCTCTTACCATCTTAAAACAACACTCCTATGGGCTCTGGAGAAGCTTCCTTCTGACTACTGGAGTGATTCCAAGATTGGAGAAAGGGTACTGGGTCTGCTAGATGATCTTCTGGGTTATCTAACATCAAGAAAGTTACCTAATTATTCATTCCAGAGATGAATCTGTTAGAAGGTTTGTCTGAAGGAGATTGTCAAAACGCTAGGGATCAGGTTGCTAGAGTTTGTCAAAATCCTATATCTTTCCCTGGAAGACCATGGGTGTTTCTCATGTATAAGGGTCTGGGGTTTAAATTTCAGGATGATATTGCAGACTACTTCCTTGATCCAATTAATAAGTTAGAAGCTTGGAAAGTTTTCACTTACACAATTTGGATCAGTTACCTTATTAAAGTGAGAGCAGGGGAACAAATTGGGTTGGTACAAAAGAAATTGGAAGAAGAACCCACTTTAGCTAAGTTTGCAGAATGTCTTAAAAATTTTACTCCCAAAGATAAAGCTGGAAAAGTTAAACGTGTCAGGGAATATTTAGCTATGGAAAGGAACCAGGCCATTGAGCACTATAAACGTGCAGTTGGATATGTCAATCAGCGGGATTTTGATCTAGTTATGGGATCCAACAAATTCTTAAAGGATCTTGAAATGGGTGGATTTTAATTCCTAGCAATGGTTGAAGGTTGAATACATCTTTGTATTTTTAGCACATTTTTTGCTTTTTATAGATCTTTGTTTTAGTTTGTTAGCTTCTTGTTATGTAAAGCGCTTTTGAATATTTTATAGTATTAGCACTATATAAATGTATAATTATTAGAAGGTGTTGGGAATCCTTTCCTTTAGTACTGCGTGTAGTATTTATGCACACGCTGCTACTAATTATGCACAAACCACTAGTACCAATCAGGCCAGTGTCAATGCCACGTCTGACCTATTTTAATGTATACACATATAACACTGCCTGATCATTATTGTATTTATAATTGTTATACTGCAATTGTAAATATTAGTTCGTTTGATATTAAACTCTGACTACAATATCATTTAATTAATTAAAAAAGGTATGATTAGGATTCAGTGAAATTAGGTCCAATTTTGAGTACTTTCTTTTACAAATTCAGCTTAATTTTACCGAAAATTAATCTGACTTTTTATGGATACATTTAGTTTCTTATACCATGGCCAGGTGATTAATGACTTTTTGATAGCCAAACGACCAACCAGAAGCCCAGAAATTTGAAAGTTTAGGTAGTGCATTTCCACATCACCCTGCAGAGGTTTGAGGAACTATTCAGACATCACCCTGCACCAGTCACATACATCCCTGCATGCAGTACAATCATCGGCTCAAAGTCAAATGGACATCTCATTTATGTACTAATCAGTGGTGTGGAAAGCATTGATATTGATACTCGTAATCAGACATGCTTATATAAGTTGGTAGAGCATTGTGCTGACATTTATATAAACAAGCTCATAGAGGATTTATCAAAATTCACAAAATTCTGGAAGTTTTTTGGCACATAGACCATTAAAAAGCAAATCTGATGAACATTTAACCCATGTGGGTCCAAACATCTAATGATTGTTGGACACCATGAAAAGTGACTTTGAATGCAACCAATATGTTTAATAATGCTGCTCTATATTATGTCATGCATTTTGTAAATGTCCATAAAAGGAAGGATTATGATCTATTTTATTAAAGTGCGTACTCAAAAGTTATAAAATAACATGTAATATTAAAGTCTATTTTCTTTTGTTTCACGCTGTAGTCACTTGGGATGTAGATCGCGACGTTTCGACTGCTTACTTCTAGTCTTCTTCAGGCGATGAGGTCGACTGATTACGCGGCATCATTTATATCACGAAGGTCGGCTGTGATTGGTGCATTTCGATCCTCGCATTGTTCCATTGTTCCGGCGCGTAGCTGTTCCCTCAACGGTACGCTGTTGTGCCGTTTTCCTGTTGTTGTGTTTTTTGATCGTGGGCATCCCTGCTTCAGGAATGTCAATTACGCTATCCCTGTTAATGTTATTAGGGTGAAGTCTTATGTGAATAGCTTCCTTGACCCTACGTGTGTACCACTGAGGATCTCGATCAATAAACTTGACCTCGTTCCAAATAGGATAGTGGCCGGTCTCGTGGGCGTGTTCAGAAACTGTTAGGGTCTGGGTACGGGCGTGTCGTATATGTCCGTCGTCTCCTTTGATCCTCTCCAGCATAGGTCTCCCTGTTTCCCCGATGTAGACTTTGCCGCACTTCGTAAGGAATCCTGTAGTCTACGCCATCTTGTTTAGCTGGGTCGACGGTGTCCTTTGGTCACAGTAAGTTTGACAGAAGTGTCTTGTCAGACTTGAAGACGTTGCGAATGCCTTGTTATTCTAAACAGCAGCGGAGAGGCTCCGATACTCCTTGGACATAAGATAAAACGGCGGTGGATTTAAACTCTGCGACGGGCTCTCTTCCTGGGGCTGTTCTTGTCTTTGTGATCTTCTGCACAAAAGAGAAGGGGTATCTGTTAGAAACAAGTACAGATAAATGGTGTTTCTCCTCTCCAGCGATTACTGGTGGTTTAGTCACGAGACGTTTAGCCCTACAGACACTTCACAATACCGCGTTTTACTGACCGGGTGTGATGTGAATCATACGCTAGGTACTGATCAGTATGTGTTGGCTTCCTGTAGACACTGGTGGTAAGGCGGCCATCTGTTTCTCTATAAACTGACGTGTCGAGAAAGGCGATCTTGTTGTCATTCTCGATCTCCACGGTGAAACGGATAAAGATGGTTGTTGACGATTTAGGTGTTGTAGGAAGAGGTCAACTCTATCCCGATCCAGGATGGTGAAGGTATCATCTACATAGCGCTTCCAGATCTTAGGCTTGCGAGGGGCGGACTCTATTGTTTGTTCTTCAAATGCCTTCATGTAGAAATTACAGTAAAACCTCTATTAAACGGACACCCTCGGAACCTTCCCAAGTGTTCGCCTAATAAAGGGTGCCCGCTTAATAAAGGTGTATAACAGTTGCGCAATGTTCGTCAGCTTTCATTACCAACTTTCATTTGTTTGTAGTAATGCCCTTTCCATACAGCAACGATAATACAGGTACATACAATCGACTATTTCAAGTACGTAATCCAATGCCACATTGTCGATTCAGTCTGGTGTCCGCTTAATAGAGGTTTCTGAACTATTTTTTTTTGCCAAATTTCTTGAAATTCTAACGACTGGATCGTCAGAAATCCGCAAGTTTCTGCAAAAGCAATCGGTCTCAAGTTTTCGAGCAACTGCGCATGCGCTGCATTTAACCGGGTTCTTTCGGTAACAAAGAGAAAGCTGAGAATTGCTGGTTTCTTTGCGTCGTTAGCTTTTCTAACGTATCTTTGTAATAAAAGACTAAAGCCATCAATACACTGCGTTCAATAATAGAGAAAAAATGGCACAGATAGTGCGGTGTTGAGTATATAAAATGATCGCTCTTTGCAATCCTTGAGCGCGCGCTCAATTGCATCAGCAAAAGCGCGCGCGAAAACTGTGTTCGGCCACCTTAATAGAGGATGTCCGCTTAATTGGGGGTCCGCTTAATAGAGGTTTCACTATAGCAATAACCGCGGATACTGGGCATCCCATATGGCTGCGCCGTCTCGTTCTTCGTAAATTGATCCATTGAACTGGAAGTACGTAGATCTTAACACGAAATTCAAGAGGTCCGCGATTTCAACTGGTGTTAGCGTCGTGCGGTCAGTCAGGTCTGCGTCACTCTCCAGTTTCCGTAGCGCGGCTTGAAAGGCTCCCTCGATAGGTACGTTGGTAAACAGCGACTCTACGTCGAAGGACACCATGATCTCGTGTTAATTCCTGGATCTTTTCACTGGCGATGGTGGATGCGAAATTCTTCTTGAAACGTCTCAGTCTGTAAGTCTTAATTTACTTTTATATGTGTACAAATTTTAATGAACGTAATAGGTGGCTACATTCGATTTTACAGCCGGTAGAATTCCGCCGTTCTATAGGAGAATCTTTGTTTACAATATTTGCCTCATTACCATAAGCGATACAGTTTCTGATGGAGCTACAAAGAGATTATTACTGAATATTGAAAGGGCACAGCACGATTAACTGTCCCAAGGAATTTGAGCGCGATGTATAGAATACTTTTTTGTGCGAGGAGGGTTTAAAAGCTCAAAATCTTACAAAGAATATATGAGCTCATTAGCGCTTTTACCACACAGAAATTTTGATGTTTTTGAAAGCCAATTTCTCTACGAATATTACACCCAAAGAGCCAAACATTTCACCACTTACTAAGTTTCACAAGCTCTTTAAGTTTTTCTAGTAAAATCGTGTCTAGCATGATGCCTTCTATGCGCAAAGTCGTATGTTAATGAGAAAAAATGTAAGCAATGACGTCAGCAAAGATTCGCCCATTGAGAACACTGTGACTGATGTCAGTTGACATATCAGCAATCTAACCATCCCAAGTGCTCGGAAACTGCAAAGTCACTTTTTAGAGTGCTAAATAGCCGTTCACCAAGTCTGTATGGGCATGTGATATTTTGACTGATACCCCCTTCTGACATCCTAACCCCTCCTAAGTCCTCTGCCACCCCCCAGGTGATAAATAGTGACCGGTCCCTTATGGTACAGAAACCGGGATAACTGCTCCGGCCTGATGGGCCACTATAACGGGTGCAAGTTTGTACTGTGTTTTAGAACTGGATTGATCAAGATCGCTATTCAAGTTAATTGACAATCGCTGGTCTGGCGTAAATTCCAAAAATAAGCATGTTTCGGTTGATTTGAAATCAAGGATTAACGCCCAAAATCAGCTTCGAAATCCAGGAGAAATGATGTCTATCGAAATGACAACGTGAACAGTTTTAACAAGCATCATTTTATTATTATTTTTTTTGAAGTCTTATGACTTTTATTACAGTATATATCGAGAAAGCTTTGATTCCTACTCTTTATCCATTCTCGCCCCCCAGAGTTGCCAGTTCCTCTACGCCGACGCGGCTTTGGCACGAGCGAAAGGTCTGAAGACATGATGTGATTGGCTAAATTCCTGGACTATTTATCCATGGTTTCATTCCCAAAAATAATGCACTGATTGTGCTCTAACTGAAACCATGTTATTAGAGCACCGAGGACGCAAATTAAAAGAGGACTTCAATAGCAATTCTCCACATGAGCCAGTTTTTCCCGCCTGTTGATTTCTGATTGGTCTATTCAAATTTCAGGCACAACGGCCGTATTCTTGGAAGAATAGTCCGCACTGTCATTACCACTGTACCCCCTCCCCCCCCAAAAAAAGTGCCAAAAAGTAAATTTTGACAATCTGTATTTGCTGTCTAATCACTGCAGTGAAACGCGAACAAAATAATTTTGAACTTAAAACAAGCAAGAAAACACCACTCATACAAGAGGGGGCGTCTCCCTTATTGATCAGACATAAACAGCCCTAGCAAAGTTTATTACAGCAAACATAAACGGCCCTGTTATAATTATTAATTCAACAAATGTACTAAATAAAAACACGGGAATTTTACTTAAACAAGATTTTCTGAATGAAGTGATCAAAATCAGAGATGCCGTCGAGTGACAACTCCTAACGGACAAACTCCTTAAATGTCAACTTCTTAGCAAAATTACGTAGCCTGCATACCAATGAATCTACTTATCGCCACACAACTATCTTACAATAATAACGTGAAAAATTATATTCCATACACCTTGCAAATTTTTCTTCTTTCTTTAATTAGCTGCAGCGTTCATCCTTTGTGCCAGCATCTGCATCAAGAAAAAAAATTATTAAATCACTTCCGACTACAACACATACGATAATCAACTTCACTGCCAAGTTTTTGGGAACGAAATCTGGCCATGTTTGCTGTGCGTCTGTTCAGTAATTGATCACAGATGACGTCCAAAATGTGGTCAGATGATCTGAGATCTATTACTGAAAAGATGCACAGCGACATAGAGTCTACCTTTTTATATAATAAGGAAACCAAAAATGTTAATGTCGTCATCTATGTCGTCTGTTCTCCTGTAGATCAGAAGTCAGAACCAATCAAAATGCGAGAATAATTTGACTTATTATATAAACAGAATTACCTTATATCTTCACCACGGTGATCCTGTGATTCTCCCTCTCGGCAACGGCCACCTTACCGTCGTTCATCAGAGCCAGACCGTACGGAAACCAACACTCGTTCAGGGCGGTGCCGTATTTGCCATGCGCTCTCAGCGGCTCGCCAACCGTCGTGTACACTTTGACTTTGTGATTCTCGTAGTCGGAGCCGTACACCTCGCCTCTTGTAGCGTCAAACACCATATAGCGCAGGTGAGTGCCATTGGGACCAAACACGGACAGGAAATTTCCATCACTGTCAAACACTTGGATTCTTTTAAGTACTGAATCCGATACGTAGATTTTCCCGGTGACGTCACAAGCCACGTTGCTGATGGTCTGGAACTCGCCATCTCCTCGACCCAGCTTTCCGAACTTGCAGACGGTTTTACCCTCGGTGGAAAACACGTGGACACACATGGCAACGAAGTCTCCGGCGATGATCTTGCTGTCGGGATCGACAGCTAGGCTATTGAAACGAGTAGCCATATCCGGTGCTTCGACCTCTGAGGTGATCTGCAAAAGCGTGTTACCTTCGTAGTCGAATATCTGAATTCTGCTTTTACCGTCTTCGTCATCATCTGCGACGAGAATGTTGCCATCTTTGGTGAGGCAGAAATCCGTCATACCATTAACTTTTCCTTGCCCTCTTTTCAGCACGCATCTTAAGAATTTCCCTTTGGGGCTGAACAGCTGAATTCTCTGGATGGTCTCCACTCCACCCATTCCAATTGTGTGTTCTTCCAGCACGAGGAACTGGCCGTCTTTGTCGATGGCCACTTTCTCAGGGTAACTCATCTGACCATCAGCCATGCCATAATCACCGAAGCACCAAATCTCAGGGGGCTCATAATCGGCCTTGTCAGTCGGTAGGGCCTCGGAGGGGATCTCAAAATCCGGCCAATCACCGAGCTCTTGTCCCAGACTTAATACGTATTCCTTGGCTGCATCGTTAATGATCTTCGCTTGAGCTAAAATAGTGGGGTTGTCTTTTGCCTCAATCGCAGAATCCACACCGCCAACGCCACGCAGTTTTGTCAGCAAAAAGCGAAAGTATTTAGCTACCACTTGGGGTTCGTCGAAGTACAGGAACGAAGCCTCGAGCAGGGCAATCTTGCACCCAACCACTCTGTCTTCTGTCGAGTTGTCGCTGTCTTCTAAAGTAAACTTTCCTGTCTGCTGCTTCAACCAAAACTTGACTTTATTGAAAGTTTCTTCGTCAGGGTTGACATGTTTCAACGCGATGAGTCGATCACGTACGTTTAGAGCTGCCGAACCGAGGAAACTTCGAAACGCTCTTTCTTCGATGATGCGAATCTCGCGCAGAATTTGTTCCTTCAACCATCTGTAGGTAGCGTCATTGTCTTCGACGACTTCTCTGACCTTTTCCCACTGTTCGCTGACGAACAAATGGAAAGCGAGCTTAAACCAACCTTTTAACGATCTCTCAGGCATATTTCGCGATTGAATTAAATAGGATTTTTAGTGCAAAATAAAACCAAAACAGGGAAAAGCCTATTTATAAACAGCTGACGAAAGATCGAATACGTTTCGGTTTTCAGGTTTTTGTCTGACCGTTTTGAATATGTAATATAAAGTCAAACATTAAAGGCTGTTAGAAACAGCTGGTCAAACTGAATTGACAAATGAACAACCAGTTAAATTGAGTTGAATATTTATCACATGGTAAGCCATTCTTTTTTATCATCAGTTTATCGCAAGAGAGAATAATCGATCATTTTTCCTCATCAAAAATGGAGAGTGTGACAATCGTTTTGATTGAGTATTTTGTTTACTAATTAACCATGCTATTAGGCATTAAAGAAATATTTAAGCTAATAAAAAACAAATTTATACATGAAAGTTTGATTTAACTTGCAAATAAAGTAAAACAATCGTTACTGTTCGCATTGAATTTTTCAAACTGGAACGAATGTAAATTTTACTTACTTCGAGAGGCTTTGTAGGAAAAATTATACCCTGTGATTACTCCTAACAGGCACCAATGTTGACTCTGATATTGATTACTGATAGAATGTCAGGGTAAAGCCTGTGGGTGGGGGTACTCCCTCACATGGGCTATATAAGTGTATGCGGCCCCAAAGGGTAGAGTTTTTCAACCATTTTGGTCATAAATAGGGTATCGAGTTTGGCCATTTTGGTCATAAATAGGTTATGATTTTTGCATGCTAGTCGTGAACTGGATATGATTTTTAGAAGAAGCTACTTCTTCATCATTATCGATAATACCATCAAAAAAGCCCTTCATAAATTATGTTTAGGGCAACTGTGCCACCCGCAACGGTCAAAAATAGAATATAGAATTTTTGGCCGGGTCATAAATAAGGTAGGGAAAATTGGTCATAAATAGGGCAAGGGTTTTGGGAAGCGGGCCGCACACCCCCATTCAATTGGGGGCTAAAGGTACATTTACCAGTCATGAACGCAATGCAGGAAATAAAACGTTTCTTAACATAACTATAGTTTCATATTTCCTGTTTATTAACGACATAGAATGATAATAGACCAAGGCTCGATTACCAGTCGCTGTTTGGGAAAGGAACCTGGTGGTGCCTCTCTTCCTCTCGGGGAGACACGCAGACCGGACTCAAAAGAGCGGCGACAATCGAGCCTGTAATGAGCCCTAGAAGCACCAAAATATGTAGCAGGTGTCAGTTAAAATGCGCGCGCTAGTGGAAAATCTAAGTCCTATCAAAAGACAATTGTGGACACTTGAAAGGTACCAAGAGAATCTCCTTCAGTTCTACAAATAAGTTGAAATAGCCTGAATGTCGCTGGGTCCAAGGTCGCAGGCTCACAGGCTATTTCTAATGTAGTTTAGTATTTTTTACAATTGTTTATGCCCTACTAAAAAAAGATGAGCAAGATATAATTAAAAACTGTTACCTTTTTCTCAGAAACTGCAACAGCTGCAGAAAAATGAGTGTCAATCAATGAACACTGGCCAAGTGCATTCTATTGCCCTGACGAGAAAGGATTTCAACAAGAAGACGGAATTTGTAAAACGCGTGACTTTGACAGACTTTTCATGGCCACTGAGTTCTTTGAAACGTTGACGAAATTTCATCACGGCTGTCAAAAACCACAACAGAAATATTTAGTTTTGATTTCTATTTCAAGTCTTAAGAAAATAAAAGCATTTTGAACGGACTACTCCGTAGATCATTTCTATGTAAGACCTCGTGCACTGACTACACATGAAAAATTCGAAAACGGAGTTTTCAATTTCAAAACGCGTCAAATATTTTCCGTCCACACTACGCCGGAGAAATTTGAAAACGCAACAATTACCAGTCATTTTAGATTTGCGTTTGAGAAAAACTAGGTCAGGGAAATTACACGCGAATCGTGAAGTCATCGTTTTCGATCGAGAAGCTCCGTTTTCAAAATGTTTTCCGACCAAACAAGAACGCAAGGCCGTCGTTTTCAAATTCCTATGGTTTGAAAAACGTTTTCGAAAAGCTCCGTTTTCGTGACGGTTTAGTTTGGACAGTACGCCTAACGATAGAAATAAAGCAGCGTTTTCAAATTTCTCCAGCGTAATGTGGACGGGCGTTTGACTAATCCCGTATATCCATTAAGGTGAGACGAATTTTAAAAGCGCATGGTTTGTACATGTAAACGGAGCTGTGACCCTTTTTAATTCAAAAATCTTTGTCGAAAGCAATTGCCATATAATTTGCTATTTATCAACTTCGAACGTCCGGTCTTCTGTTTTCCTGTATTGACCGAGCAATAGAGAGGTTAATTCAGCAAAACCGAAGTTTGTGGTTTCCCCGTAAGATCACATAACTAGTTAAAAATAGTTAGCCCTTTGAATACCAAACTTTCGCTAAAAAATACCGTTTTTAACCGTTTAGTCAGGTTTTTTGGCTGCCATATATGCGTAATTGGGGCTCAAAGGGTTAAGATGCAACCGCTAGCTCTAGTCAAAAGCTTTACACAGAGAGATTTTCATTTGAATGTTAATTGAAATCCACGCCAAAGTAACCAATCACAAAACACACGAGCGATCGAGTGAACCAATCACATCACCTCGCTTTAACAGGTGATCGTCGTGAAACGCGGGAAAACATGTGCGAGCGAGTTACGATTCAGTTGGCTTTACTTCTGATTGGATGCGAAAATGGCGCGAGTGTTTCAGTAACTAAACAAAAAACGTAGAAATGCAAAACCAAAGTAAATGGGTACAACTTTGGACATTCACGTGAAAACCGCTCCAGCATTACCTTTTTCTACCGAACAACAGAGAGAGTAGATTTCTTTGCTGTCTTCCTCTCAACAATAACCCGAAATGACAAATGAAAGTGGAGCCGACTGTAACCAATAAGACAACTCCTTTTGATAGTAAGAGCGAAGGGATTTCCCCAATGAGCCTACATCAGTACGATATCTTCTAAGTAAGTTGCGTTTTTGACTTATTACAATGAGATCAAAAAATTTTGCACGAGTCAGACAAGTCTTTTTCGCTTTCAATAAGAGCACGTTTTTCGTTCAGAACCTAATTTCGCATGGTTAAATTTTGCGCTGGAAAATTTTAGGTCACTGGCGTTCTTAGAAAACGATCAGGTTTATTAAAATGGCTGTGAACATGCAAGGTGATATAGAACAAACGTTTTCGCCTTTTTCTGAACTGTTCCCCCTGAAACAATCGAATTTTCAAGATTATAAAACAAAACATAGATAACTCACGCAGCACTGGCCAAATTAAAAGGGCAAGACTTGAGTTTTTCCTGTTAACGCGTGTACGGTATTTTGAATCCGAAATGAAAATTTGCAGAGGCCATTGTTCTTTGAATTCGTCCCCGTTTTAGTTCGCAATTTCAACGTCACAGAAATTTTGTGAGAATCCCGCATCGCTACATACTAATAACAACTGTGCTCATTCTGTGAAGTAGTTTACATAAATGGACAATTATTCTTTAGAGTTTTATTTTAATTTATTACTCCTTTAATCAACAACAATAGCCTTATGATCACTGCTTTTTTACGATAAACGCTGTGCAAATTGTTCCTCACACTACTTTACTTAAAACTTCTAAGTTCCTAATGTATATTATTAAGGGTCGACGTTTTCAGGCGCACTATTTACAAAATGTAATTGCAAACCTAAGTGGTAAAAATAAATTCATTTCAACTTCAATTTTTTAGTCTAAATTTAACTTCACTTTTGATTGGCTCTTTTACGTTTCTTCTTAAGACATTTTTTTTCTTTTTTTTTTTACATAACATAACGTAACATAAAACTTTATTTAACCAATGGGGTATGAATTTTTTTTTACAGTTTATGCGTTTCAAAGTACAACTAATTTTACTTCTAATAATCGCTAAAAGTTTACATCGTAAAGCTCTTTCACTCTGAAAGCTGGTTAAATATTGGAATTTCTGACTAGAAATGTCCTGTACACTACGTTGTGGACCCTTCTTTGCTTAGAATAATATTCTCTTTTTAAGTCATGTTAACAATTGTTACTTAGTGTCAGTCTCTTTAGGTGCCTTATCTACAAATATAACTGGACGATTGCGTCACGATAGCAGAGGTACGACCTACTTATGTTTCCAAAACGGCACAGCGAAACCCATGCATTCTTTGATCGAACTTCGTTAAGGATAAGATGCAACTTTTGGCAAAGTTTAGAAAAATTCTGTACATGGGGCTCAGAGCTACCTTAAATTTTCGAATAAATGTAACTACTAAAGCTAAAATACTGATGCTGTGGTAACCTCTAGTGTCAAGAAAATAGCAAACAACGTGTTTATCAATGATTGGGTAGTTTTTTGGCTCAATGATTGTGGCATCAACTGATAAAGAGTGCTTGAACCATAGTCTTGAAAGTGCTGGAAAGTGTTCTGAGCTACCTTAAGTTTCAAATGTTCTTTGACTGAAAGCTTACGGGTAATAGCTCTAGTAAAATCATTGCATACTTGTGTGAGTAAAGCTAGCTTTTGTTTCGAAAATAGATACTAAATAAAAAAGTTGAAACGTTTTGCGAAGTATTTTACCCAGTTTCAATCCTGCCGAATGATTTTTTGGTTCAAAGGGCACCAAAACTTTTGAAAAGGGTCAAATTACATTACTAACTGAGACACACCACTGGCTTGAAAACTGTCTCTTGAGGTCATTGTGCTTTGTCTTTCTCACTTGTTTCCGCTGGTCAGTTTGTCCAACAGAGACAGCTGAAAGGAAAAAAAAAACCAAAAACCAAAAAAAAAAAAAAAAAAAACAGACAAAGTGTAAAACTATGAAAAAGGCTTGTGTTCGGCTACATCAGTCAATCTCAATTGAACGTTTTCTAGAAAAACTGTTAGCTGATTGCCTGAAAAGCTATATTTTGCCTTTGTATGAAACGTAAATAATCGTGATTTTTGTGTTTAATCGTGTTGCCACGGTTAAATCTGCATAAAAATTAAATAAGTCAAAGAAAAAGATTAATTTGCCATAAAACATTACGGCTCGTCAAAACCACTTGAGAAGTGTGGAAGACATTACCTTGTGGCTTGTGCTTTCTAAATTTCCCAAACGTACTTCGCGATTACATAAAACACCATTAAAATAATATATGGGTAGTTGCTTCCTTAATTGTTTGATAAAACACTTTGCTGGAAACATGCGAAGTTCCACTGTAACGTTTACAGTTGAGTGCGATTAATACCCGAAATTTCGTCAGTGAAGCCTGCTTTTCAGGTTACGTAATTTCATGGTCCCTATTCTCATCGAAAGCAGGTCAGTTATTATAAAATACCATGTCCGCGCAGAAGAACAGAAAAACAACAATAGTAATCAAAAAATCAGATATGCTGCACCTTACTCTTCTTGAAAACACACTCAGCCCGATCGATAATTCCTCAGCAAAATACTGAACAGTTACCACGAATCCTTTGTTAGAAAACAGAAAGCGCTTTTTCAAGTAAACTTACCTTACTTTCCAAAATCAAAGTTCACGTTATCCCCAATCAGTATGAAAGGCGCCCACTGCTTCACGTCAGAGTAGCCGTTACATCTCATCCACTTCATAGCCTGGTGAAGAGAGTCACTAGCGCTTTCCCCACGAACAAGGTGATCGTAGAAGTGACTCATTAACTGCTCTGTTGAGTTGTCTTCTATGGCCCACAGTGACACCAACACTGAGCGTGCGCCAGATCCTAGGAATGCTCGAGCAATTCCAACCGCTCCCTCGGCCTTAATCTCTCCACGTGCACTATGGCAACAGCTAAGGACTACCAGTTTAGCTCGCAGTTGAACTTTTGAAATGTCCGACATTGTCAATAAGTAGAGCCCCTCTCGAGGAATACCGTTAGGAATGCGAAAAGAAGGTGCCAGGGCAATCTCTCCTCTTTCTGCATCACCGTGAGCAGCCAAATGAATCAGAGCCACCGAATCCATTGCTTGAAGTACCGCCTGCTTAGTAGCCTGTTGTCCTAGTAAAGGCTCAACACCCAGCTTTCTTCCTACCATCTTCGCTTCCACTTCTGCGCAAGGCAGTCGCGAAATGGACTTTAGACATCCTTTGAAAATCACCTCACCAACATCAGGATTCCCCACTATCAGTGCACCGGTCTGACTGTGATAGTCTGCTGGGCTGTCAAGGATGAGCCTGAGAGTTGTTAAAGAAGGAGCGACCCGGATCTTGAAAGTTTCTGATAAGGTCTTCCCACTTTCATCAGGCAACGCGGCAAATGGAATGTTGTATAAAGAACGATCGGGAACGACGATGATTTCCGAGCCGTCAAGCAAGTCAGCCACAGGAGCGATGATTAGTTTGTAACACAGAGGAAGATTCATTTTTGGACCTTGGTTCTCTTTACTTTCATTTCCAATCCGGAAACCTTCATAGCTGTCATCCTCCCATGAATTGGATTTACCTTGTATGGCATTTAAAGACTCATCTTTGCGTAGCTCCGTTGGCCATGGTGACGTGCCAAAACTTCTAAAGCTTTTGTTGGCAAAAAAGTCTTCAAGATTTTTAACAGGTCGTTCGTAAGCAATAAGGTCCTTTCCCTCAATTTCTCGGAAATACGTGACTCCACCTCTTTTAAGAATCCAGATATACATGCTGTCAAAAGAATAGGAGAGGTATAGACAAGAACAATTACGTTCTCTGTCGATGATGCTTTCAATTCCAGACCATGTTTGAGGATTAGCGGATACTTGATTCTTCACAGAGTACTTAGCTGACATCAAATCTGCCAAAGCCCTGGCCTTCCCAAGCTCTGAAACATACAAAGCTGGCACGAGATTTCTGGTTTTACAAAGCAATGTACAGAGGATCTTGTAGGAAGAAATTTTGTTATCCGAAAACGATATCTTCCATTGATCGTTATCTCGTAGGGAGCCGCGCATTTTCTCGCATTTTTCGACGGCAGTAAGTAAGTACGTGGTAGCTTCCTGATTCTTGCCTTCTTGTATTCTTAAGCATGCTAGTTCTTTGAGCGATTGGTACTGCAGAGAAACATCTCCAATGTCCTCACTAATGGCAAGTGACTTCGTGTAATGTTCTTCAGCCTTAACATATTCACCATCTTTGAAAAGAACCTTTCCTGAACATATGCAACAACCGGCTTCTAAATATCGTTGTCCAATTTCTTTGCAGATGGCAATTGCTTCTTCGTAATACTCTTTACCCTTGACATAGTTATGAATTGAGTACAAGATATTTCCTTGCGCTAATAAAGAGAAGGCTTTCCCCTCCCTGTGTCCAATTTCTGGTGCGATGGAAAGTGCTTCCTGATTATATTTGTTAGCCTTGGGATATTTACCAAGAGAGGAAAATAAAAAGGCGAGATTATTGCAACACATAATTACTCCCTCCTTGTCACCAGTTTTTCTCTTGATCGCCAATGCTTTCTCCAAGTGTTCATTAGCCTTATCTTCTTCGCCAACTGATTGATACAACAATCCAAGGCTCATGTAAGAGGTGGCTACTCCATCTATGTCACCGATTTCTGTCTTGATTGCAAGTGATTTCTCGAGATGTTCTCTTGCCTTTTCATATTTGCCAACTGAATCATACACAGCTCCAAGGCTTTGGTAACAGTCGGCTTCTCCATCTCTGTCACCAATTTCTTTGTTGATCGTAAGTGATTTCTCGAGATGTTCTCTTGCCTTGTCATATTTGCCAACTGAATCATACACAGCTCCAAGGCTCCTGTAACATCTGGCTTCTCCATCTCTGTCACCGATTTCTTTGGTGATGACAAGTGATTTCTCGAGATGTTCTCTGGCCTTTTCACCTTTGCCAACTAATCGACACAAACTTCCAAGGCTCATGTAACAGTTGGCTTCTCCATTTCTGTCACCGATATCTGTCTTGATTGCAAGTGATTTCTCGAAATGTTCTCTTGCCTTGTCATATTTGCCAACTGATTTATACATAACTCCAAGGTTTAGGTAACAGCCGGCTTCTCCGTTTCTGTCACCGATTTCTTTGTTGATGACAAGTGATTTCTCGAAATGTTCTCTTGCCTTGTCATATTTGCTAACTGATTGATACACAGCTCCAAGGTTCATGTAACACTTGGCTTCTCCATTTCTGTGACCGATTTCTTTGTTGATGACAAGTGATTTCTCGAGATGTTCTCTCGCCTTGTCATATTTGCCAACTGATTGATACTCAACTCCAAGGTTTCCGTAACAGTTGGCTTCTCCATTTCTGTCACCGATTTCTTTATTGATGAAGAGTGATTTCTCGAGATGTTGTCTCGCCTTTTCATATTTGCCAACTGATCTATACACAGCTCCAAGGTTTCCGTAACAGCTGGCTTCTCCGTTTCTGTCACCGATTTCTTTGTTGATCGTAAGTGATTTCTCGAGATGTTCTCTTGCCTTGTCATATTTGCCAACTGATTTATTCACAGCTCCAAGGTTTAGGTAACAGTCGGCTTCTCCGTTTCTGTCACCGATTTCTTTGTTGATGACAAGTGATTTCTCGAAGTGTTCTCTTGCCTTGTCATATTTGCCAACTGATTGATACACAGCTCCAAGGTTTCCGTAAGAGGAGGCTTCTCCATTTTTGTCACCAATTTCTGTACCGATTAGGAGCGTTTTCTCCCATAGTTCTCTCGCTTCTGCGTATTTACTTTGACGGAAGTACATTGCTGCTAGATCGAAGCTTAGCTTATATTCTTCAAGTTTTTCCCCAGTTTCACGATAAATCTGGAGAATTTTTTCTGCGTATTTTGTTTCATTTCGATAAGCCCTCGACAGTATCAAACACACCCTTTTGTACAATAATTTGACTAGTTTATCGTCTTTGATGCATGCTTTGTGTTTCAAGATGACCAAGCATTCCTTGCATATTTCGATGCTCTTTAGAACTCGATTGGTGTTGAGAAGGAAGCAAGCAACCACGAGGCCGATAGAGATGGCTTGTAGAACTTCGTCCATGTTGTTCATGTCAAACACTTCTGTCGGGATTAAAGGAGAATTATAGTGAAAAGAAATTTGTCTTCAAGTCAGTTAAAGGGACAGGGTCAGCTGTGGGACCGCACTGATCTGGACACTAGTTTTGTCACTTTGACAAGAGTTCACCTCAGCCTGAAATCAAAGTTACACGTCGAGTACATTTAGAAATCCGCTTCAATCCTCGTAGTGTTTTGCTTGATTTTCAATCGTTTACTGAAAAACCTGTTTTTGAGTGTGTTTCTGCTCATCCTATGATATTATTTTATCATATTTGGTTAAAAATAATGCAGATTGCGTCTCTGTGAAATGCAAATTAGCTATGAAATGGTATCTAATGCGCATGTGCGCCAGCTGACTGTGTCCCTTTAACACACCGAATCATTAATTAATTAATTGTCTGTATTTTGACGAGCCCGTACCGCACAACTCGTAAAAATATGCAGCGATACTACACACCAAAGTATCTAATAAGATATATTTATTAAAAATTAGTCATTAATTTGCACGGATGTCTTGAGAGCGCGAGCAGAAGAATTCATTGGAAAAACTGGTTGATGGTCCGTCGTTTGGAAATTGATTCAAACTCGTTCTATGAAATGCAAATTATTCGTGGTAAGTTAACCAAGAGTTTTCCTTCGATACAAAGGGCGGAAGCATTATCGTACCGGCCTTTGCATCCATAGCACGAGCTTTTGTTTTTGGTAGAAATTCCTAGTTTTAATACATTTTCGACTTAATGCTGATTAAGAATAAGACGACAAATTACCTGAATTTTTTCAATAGTGTAGCTCGACACTCCGGATACCTTCAGAAAGTACTAGAAATCATCAGAAATAGTTAAACTGGAGCTGTACTTTATTTTGAAAATTTTCTGACGGTGAAACATGATTAGTGACTAGCACTACGGTAAACCTTGTGTTATTATTGAGTTATATTAGTTTGGTGAAAAACAAGCAAAGTTCGCTTTGCTTATTTGGTACTAAATTGTAAATCAAATTGAAATGGTATCAAGGTTTTACTCACCACTTCTCTTTCGTTGGGGAAAGAATACAGAATTTAAGGCAACAGTTTCACTTTACACCAGGACTTTGTCTGTAGGATAACAAAAACAAAAACATTTCAGGTTTACTTATGGACTTGGATTTCTTAAAAAAAAAAATATGTTTTACCCTCTAGCGTTACGCGACTATAAAGACTGAAATATTACAAAGGATGTCAGAAGTACAAAGCAGAAATCCACGCCAAAAATATAGCAAGGGATAAAGATAAACGCGTCTCAAACTCATTAATAATTCATCAAGTTTAAACAAAAGAAAACATGACCGTGACGGTGTTTGGATACTTGATCTTAATTAGCATAGATTTTTACGATTTTATTTCTCTGTTTTCTTCTTAGTTTTAGTTTCAATTGAGAAGATATATCAAACACGCAAGACAGTGTTTGACCGCATTTCCAAATACCTCGAAGTTTGTCAAAAATACTCAGCTACGCGTCGTATTTGCAGCTCTCTTCTCGGTGTTTGGAAATGGGGTCAAACACGGTCTTTCGTGTTTGATATATTACGTCAAACTTACAATTCGCCGACAAAAGTTAAGTTAGATGAGCAAAGTTGTAATCACACACAAAAATAAACGTGAGAAACTTAAAGCTACAGCTGACGATAAATGCTCTTGTATGACAATCATGACCGACTGAGATAGAATTGCAAAATTAAACTGAAAGAAAACAGACAAGGAAGATAAAACAAACTTGACAAGACCACAGGGGAAGATCAACCAACAAAACTGAAAGTCGTCGAGGATGGACGTTTAATATATAAATTTCTGCACTAAAAATTCAAAACCTTCTTGCATCTGTTTGTACAACACTAATGTACTCTGAAGAAGTATAGCGACTAAAGCGACTTACTTTTTTAACCTTTATGTGGGATGTGAGAATCAGAATGAGATCCCACTCGATCTCTTTCAGGAACAGGGGTCTCCCCCTAGAAAGGACAATGGTACATTAGAGCTTAAATAAATATTTTTCGTAAATTTACAGTAAAGAAATCTAACGAGAGATTCGAATAGACGATACCTTACATCTGTTCTATTAACTGACTGTCCTTACCGTTTCTTGAGATTTAAAAATCAGAATGACGCCCAATTCAATCTGTGTCAGCAAAAGGAATCTTCCTTTAAAAAGGACAGCAAAGCATTAGTGCTGTTTGGCTTGTTTCAATGTACAGGAACGACATACAAAGAATGTTTTCTGCACGATACCTAACTTTTTTGAACTGTATTGTTCGTTACGTTCTTTTTTCTTTTAATTGTTTACTTCAAACTTAAAAATTCAGATTGAAACAATGTTACTTCATTGTAACTGGTGATAATGGCAGACTTCTAAACGTTTTGAACGATAAAAATTGCCATTTTCACTCCCAGGTCTGCATTTTGTATTTTAAATATAACATTACTGAAATAAAAGCCGGAATACTATTAGAATAAAGTTGTGCAAACATCACAATTTTCAGATGAAAGCCTTAGAGGTTGAACATTCGCAGTAAATAATGATAGTGGATTATCATTGACAATTTTAACGTTTATATGGTCAAAACATTTTGTTGTAAAGCAGCCAATAACACAGTCAGCTATATGAAGGTTGTTTAGATTTAGCCAAGACAGAGTTAGGTGACTAAAACCAAGGAAAGTGAAAATCAAGGTTCTACTCACCACTTCAGTTCAGAATATGAAAAAGTACAAACGTAACAGGTATGTCCACAAGAGAACTTTCCCTGCAAGAAGAATTAATAAAAGGTTTGTTCTCTAATTCGTTTTTGCTTTAATCCGTGCTTTGACCGTTAACTACATGAAGCTAAATGGATTGCTAGATGTTGAAAGAACTCTTATTTCCTTATTATTACTTCATCAGTTCAAAGAGTCAAAGAACAATGTTTAGTTCAACTGGAACACATAAAAAACAATTTACCTTGTCACTTCAATAAGTAATATTTTCATCAGTTTTGTGTAATGTATTACAAGGCCTTCAACGCCAAGCATCACAATGCCTAAATCAGTTGTTTTTGCCGGGTATATTTTCTTGAGCAATTATTATTTACAAATGCTAAAAATTCTTGCCCTTTTGAAAATTGCATAAATTATCTTAATTATAAAACATTTGGGACAAAACGTTTGTTTTTAATTTTCTGTACTTACCTTTCCAAAATGGCTTTAAAAAAAGTACGTAAATCGTTCCTTAATTTAAGTTCAACTCAGAATGGAATTCAAAGTTATAGTCTGCATCAGCTGAAAGGAAATCTCCGTCACAATAATAACAATGACAAGACAGTTATCACACTTTCGAATCGTAGGATAAGCTTTCAGTTTCGACTGGCCATGAAATCTTTTTTTATATCACACAGTCAACACCTTTCATTTATGTTGGGCACGTTATTCGCAATTCAAGTTATAAAACACGACATTTGGCATATGTTTTTGTTTTCTTAATATTGCTCGTTTACATTGTCATGTAACCAAAAATAATAATAGTAACAATTCAATAAATCAAGTCAAGAATTTGGGATATGACAGATGACTGATATGTAAAAAAACTTCGTCTAGATTTAGGGTTTTCATTCGCGCGTTATTCGGGAAAAGTGTTTCACTCAAATTTATAGAGCTTTGTATGAAGACGTCATTTGACGCCCTTCCAAGGGGCACCAACATGGCGGCCGTAAAGTAACGGAAACATCTGTCATTGAATTTTGCCATTGAAACGAAAAATTATCACTCGAAAGTTTCGACACATTGAAAGTAATAATTCTTGTACTGAAAAAACTTTTAAAACGTGAGCGATAACTCCTCTTTTGACCGACGCGAAAGCCCTCTCGGCCCTCCATTTTAGTGTCACCAATGATGGGCTCCTGGTGTCACGCAACGCAAACACTTGAAAATTCAAACGTCATCTTGAGAATAAGGTCTGTATGGGGGATTACTTTGAGAATAAGGTTTGTATTGTGGATTAATTCTATCACCCTTCATCCACTCTTAGTATGACTCAGTGTGTTAAGAATTATCAATAAAACTTTCTTTGATAGTTTGCGGTTTATAATGGCAATAGGACATCCTGTCATTCGATTCAGTCCGTAATCATACTCGTGATTAACAAATCGAACTCCCACTTCGCGGTCGTCCGATTTTGTTAATCACTCGTATGATTACAGACTGAATCGAATGACAGGATGTCCTGTTACTAATTAATCATAACCATTACAATTTCCCACAATTTGAGAATAGCTTTTAATAGTCATTTTTAAATATCGTAATTAAGAATTTGGGAATAGCTTGCAAAATGGCTGTCAAGTTTCTTTCAAAAAAGTCACCGGAAACTAAACCTTCACAATTTTACAAAGTCAGTCTTTTGAATTGGTTACTGTAGTGACTGTAATCAATGTCGTGATTAGTGCACGGCACGAAAAATTGGATTTACTCTAAATTTGATCCTGATCAAAGTCGAGGTCAAATATGATCATAGCTTTGATCCAAACTTTGACGTGCGTCAAATGTATGTCAAAACTGTCATGGCTTTGCCGATACATTTGATCCATGACAAAGAAGAGGGCAAATGTGATGTTAACTTTGACTCCACCTTTGACCCACGTCAAAGGAGGAATCAAATATCTTATGGATTTGCTATACATTTGATCCCTGTTAAAGGTGAGGTCAAACATGTCAATAACTTTGACTTAAGTTTTGACGCGCGTTAAAGGCGTTCAAAGACACCACAGCTTTGCATACCTTTGATCTCTTATGTCAAAGGCGTTCAAAGACACCACGGCTTTGCATACCTTTGATATATTATGTCAAAGGCGTTCAAAGGCGCCATGGCTTTGTACAATTTTGATCCTACGTCATGTCATGTCAAAGGCGAGGTCAAATATGGCCATATCCTGCGACTCCTCTTTTAACGCCCTGATAGCCTGCGTTTTCGTAATTTTTTCTGTTTTAATGATTAAATGAAAGCTTGCTTTCTTGCCAATGTGTATTTTTTTAATAAAAAGTTTTCACTTGACCTGGAGGTGGTACAAGAAAACAGCTCGAAAACAGCGGGAAAAACGCGGCTGCCAGTGGCTTCCCGCATTTTTCTGGCCAATCAGAGAGAGAGACTAAAGGTCAACGAAGTCGGCTGTGAGGAAAGCAGACATTTTTCTTCATTTGGCTTCATTATGGCGGATCTGGTGAAATTTTCATTGTGTTTTGGACCAGGAAAGGTAAGTCTTTGAATTTCGTTCATTTGTTTTCAATATTCAGAGAATAACGGAGTTGAAAAAGTAAATTAAACGCAGTAATGGCTACATAAAGGAATAAAGAGCTATGAATTGCGTATATTCATAGTAGGACAGATCCTCGGCGAAAACATTTTGGTCGAAGATTAATTGCACTTGACTGAATCTCAGTTCATCGGCAAAGCTCTTCGTTAAGAAAAGACAAGACTTTATTTTCAATTCACATATACTCATTTACAAAAGTTGACAAAGGTAATATTTTTTCCTTACTCAGTCAAGTCTTGTGCATTAAATTGAAGCAGGAGTACCCGACGGAGCCGCTCGACAGAAAACCCACTCGACAGGCTGCAATTACGCTGGCTGAGAAATATTAGCATTAGATTATTTACTGGCTGGGATTTTCTTTCAGCGTCTGGCTTGCTAAAAACTTATTTAAAACACTGTCCCTAGCTGGTAAAAAAGTGACTTTTTTGTTTTTTCTGGCTGTGACTTTTTCGAAAAAGCAATCAATCCCGCCCTGGGACGTAAAAAACGCGAGACGATAAACCGCAAGCGGTCGTACTTACTCCCAGCGCCACGCGCTGCCAAAAAAAAAAAAAAAAATGCAAATCAACGCGCGCGTGATGCCATGCCCGAAAATGATGGCTCCACTGTCAGATTGTTGCGGTTTATCTTTTTCATCAACCAGTAAAAATTGCATAACACAAGCAGCTGCCATTTTCAATGACGTAATAACCCTAGTATCTCGAATGGCCGAATCCGTTAAAAACGTTTTTTTCAATGGAACACGGCCGATCTCCAGGATCTCCGCTCGTTTGTCGTTCCAAAGGCCTTAAGAAGAGTCTAGGTTCTTATGCCTCTGATACCTTTTTAATAAACGCGGTCCAAAACAGCTTTCATTTGAACTCGTCGTTGACCTACCAGTTGAGGCAACGGTTTCAATCTGCACGCTAGTGCCGTGAATCAACTGGAGTCGTGTAATGAATGATCTATCGATGAACTGTATATCGAAATGGACACTTCTGCCAGTTTAAAATTCTTTGACCAAGGAGCGCACGTCTGGATAATAATTTTGCCAGATTATTTGGCAGGCATCTGTCGCCCGTGGTATTGGGCGGGCGTAAAGGCGAAAACTCCTATTTTTTTTTTTTCGGCATGTTCACTCGCTTAACACAAGGCCAATGGGGCGAATTCCTTTGGGGTGATCCAGGTCAGGATTTATGATCCGAGATCACACTGATCATGTTCAAAACGAGAAGCCGCAAATGACCTTTGGAACGTCAGGAGATAAGTTGACCCATGAGAAACTTGACAGAGCCTTAAGACATGACCGCAAACAAAAGCGGTTGTATTCCTAATTAGGCGCTTTGACAAGGTCTGTGCACCCACTACGTGCACAGGAACCACACAAAATTGCAAAAGTCGTTTCAGTTCGTCGACTAGTAGAATGGGTGATTGGGGGTATAGATCACGTTTCACGGAAAATAAAAAAAAGAACGTTTTGGAAAATCACTGCTCACGACTACTAAGGCAAAGCCAGTCGCTTCAGTTATGAGCAACTAACGATTTCTTTTGCTGCGAATCATTCCGACTTCTGTCGTGAGTCTTTTGCCGTGATCGCCTTACGAACAACAGTTATTAACGATTGCTTTTGCTGCGAATCCTTGCGGCTTCTGTCGTGAGTCTTTTGCGGTGATCGCCTTACGAACGACTAACGATTGCTTTTGCTGCGAATCCTTGCGGCTTCTGTCGTGAGTCTTTTGCCGTGATCGCCTTACGAACAACAGTTATTAACGATTGCTTTTGCTGCGAATCCTTGCGGCTTCTGTCGTGAGTCTTTTGCGGTGATCGCCTTACGAACGACTAACGATTGCTTTTGCTGCGAATCCTTGCGGCTTCTGTCGTGCGTCTTTTGCGGTGATCGCCTTACGAACTACTAACGATTGCTTTTGCTGCGAATCCTTGCGGCTTCTGTCGTGCGTCTTTTGCGGTGATCGCCTTACGAACTACTAACGATTGCTTTTGCTGCGAATCCTTGCGGCTTCTGTCGTGAGTCTTTTGCGGTGATCGCCTGACGAACGACCAACGCTTGCTTTTGCTGCGAATCCTTGCGGCTTCTGTCGTGAGTCTTTTGCGGTGATCGCCTGACGAACTACTAACGATTGCTTTTGCTGCGAACCCTTGCGGCTTCTGTCGTGAGTCTTTTGCGGCGATCGCCTGACGAACAACCAACGATTGCTTTTGCTGCGAATCCTTGCGGCTTCTGTCGTGAGTCTTTTGCGGTGATCGCCTTACGAACTACTAACGATTGCTTTTGCTGCGAATCCTTGCGGCTTCTGTCGTGAGTCTTTTGCGGTGATCGCCTTACGAACGACTAACGATTGCTTTTGCTGCGAATCCTTGCGGCTTCTGTCGTGAGTCTTTTGCGGTGATCGCCTTACGAACGACTAACGATTGCTTTTGCTGCGAATCCTTGCGGCTTCAGTCGTGAGTCTTTTGCCGTGATCGCCTTACGAACAACAGTTATTAACGATTGCTTTTGCTGCGAATCCTTGCGGCTTCTGTCGTGAGTCTTTTGCGGTGATCGCCTTACGAACGACTAACGATTGCTTTTGCTGCGAATCCTTGCGGCTTCTGTCGTGCGTCTTTTGCGGTGATCGCCTTACGAACTACTAACGATTGCTTTTGCTGCGAATCCTTGCGGCTTCTGTCGTGCGTCTTTTGCGGTGATCGCCTTACGAACTACTAACGATTGCTTT
Source organism: Orbicella faveolata (assembly GCF_042242905.1). NCBI lineage: Eukaryota > Metazoa > Cnidaria > Anthozoa > Scleractinia > Merulinidae > Orbicella > Orbicella faveolata. The sequence continues at coordinate 10,754,244 of NW_028301578.1, read as the reverse complement.
TGCTGCGAATCCTTGCGGCTTCTGTCGTGAGTCTTTTGCGGTGATCGCCTGACGAACGACCAACGCTTGCTTTTGCTGCGAATCCTTGCGGCTTCTGTCGTGAGTCTTTTGCGGTGATCGCCTGACGAACTACTAACGATTGCTTTTGCTGCGAACCCTTGCGGCTTCTGTCGTGAGTCTTTTGCGGCGATCGCCTGACGAACAACCAACGCTTGCTTTCGCTGCGAATCCTTGCGGCTTCTGTCGTGAGTCTTTTGCGGTGATCGCCTTACGAACAACTAACGACGGCTTTTGCTGCGAATCCTTGCGGCTTATGTCGTGAGTCTTTTGCGGTGATCGCTTTAAGAACTACTAACGATTGTTTTTGCTGGGAATCCTTGCGGCTTCTGTCGTGAGTCTTTTGCAGTGATCGCCTGACGAACAAGTAACGATTGCTTTTGGTGCGAATCTGTTCTGGCTTCTGTTGTGAATCTTTTGCGGTGATCTCCTGACGATCAACTAACGATTGCTTTTGCTGCGAATCCTTGCGGCTTCTGTCGTGAGTCTTTTGTGGTGATCGCCTGACGAACAAGTAACGATTGCTTTTGCTGCGAACCCTTGCGGCTTCTGTCGTGAGTCCTTTGCGCCGATCACCTGATGAACGACTAACGCTTGCTTTTGCTGCGAATCCTTGCGGTTTCTGTAGTGAGTCTTTTGCGGTGATCACCTTACGAACAACTTGCGATTGCTTTTGCTGCAAATCCTTCCGGCTTCTGTATTGAATCTTTTGCGGGATTTGCTATTTCGCCAAGGAAATGTTATACTGATAAAGGTAGCTGACATCTGTTTGTTTCGTAGGTTCATTTGATTATGAAAATGACAGACACTTGGTAGCCAAAGCCTAGTGAGGGCTTTGTAATCTTGTTTTGCTTTTACTTCATGAGCTAAACAGTTTTTTAATTCTTTGCATGGAGGTTCGTTGACTTTTTGGAACAATAACTCTGGGAAATGAAATGAATGTGAAAGTTTGTCTTATGTAAGCGTTTGAAACAACTGATAGGTTGCTTGTTGTACTTGTAATAACAACAATAGATCTTCATTAACTGAATATCTAGATTACGTCTGTTAACCGAATGGACATTGTTTATACTTCACTCTTCTTTTGGAAGGAATTCACGAATTATTTTAAGAGTGAAGCTTGGATCCCTCAAGGATAATCAGAACACTGCAAGCACATTTTATCTTTCCCTCTCTTGGTTTGCTGTTGTATGGTAAGTGTAATCTTTTGAGTGTTACGAAACCTTTCCAGTCAAAAGTAAAAATGAAACCATTAACGTATTTTTTTGCGTTCAGGGTACGCAATACTAAATCCGTTGTTATATAAATAGTTTTAAGGAAATGTACCTTGCTATGGTATATTGAAATTACTCGCTCGCTGGCTGGCAAAAAATGGTATACTCAAACATGCTGGCAAACTTTTGGCAAACTTTTTTTATGCTGGCTAGTTAGGTGACAAATTTAAAGCATGCTGGCTCGTTGATGACCTCAACGTCGAGCGCTGGCTGGGAGTCCGATAACTTCAAAATCATGCTTGCTGGCGGTGAAGAGCGGGTATTGTTTTCCCAGGAAAGTTAAATATTAAACAAGATTGACGTAGCGACACTCGGGTAATGTTAAGCACACTGTACGGTGGATTTTCTTCGAAACCGTCGTTGGGTACTCCTGCTAGTAAGTCACGAAGGTTAGGGGAGCGTCTGAAGGCTACAACAGGCAAATGCTGAAAAACGTTTTTGCAGCGGTTAGAAGAGAGCAACAAATTGTAATGTTTTTTAATGATGTTAGAGATGTGAGGGAATGATGGATTGAAGGTAGTTATAAATGGTATACGTTTAGGTTTGTTGACGTCTTTGGTTTGTAACGAGAGTCTGCGGGGGATGTCGGCGGCTCGTCGTATTTGTTTAGTGACGAAATTACGGTTGGGTAAGTGGTAAGTTGAGCCGCGCGAGTATTAAACGTGGCGTCGGTAGAACAGATACGTCGTAAGCGGAGTGCTAGACTGAAAGGAATGGCTTTTTTAGTATGTAAGGGATGACAAGATGAATAGAGTAGATGTTGGTGTTTGTCTGTAGGTTTGGTGTAGAGGTCAGTAGATATTCTACCGTCGTTAGTCAAAGAGACACTAACGTCAAGAAAAGGTACGTTAGTAGAAGAGTGTGAACTGGTGAATTTAAGGGTGGAGTGAATGTTGTTGCTTGCTTAAACATTTTATAGTCAATAATTAAGCTTCATTTAGCTCATTTGTGCATTTCCCTGATCGATTGAAGTTTATTGGGAACCTTTTGATGGCTTCCTCAGAAATTAGACAAGAGCGCTAAATCGTTAAGAAAAAAAAATTCCCCCAGCCCTACAAAAAAATAAGCAAGTGATCCCATGTTTCTTCCTAACGTTATTGTCGCCCGAGTCCTTCGCGTTTTTGAGCCCAAAGATATCAGTGTATGCGGATACCACCAATATCTTTTATGCGTGGTCCTATTGGAATCATTAGCGTGTGTTACGTATTTCCCATAATTCCTCTAGGCTTCCTCTTTAACGTGGAAATCAAACGAGGTTTGAGCCTCGTGTAAAGGGGATTCTATTTACTGATTTGTGTCGTTCTTCGCCGTAAAAGACAAGATGTTTTCCAGATTTTCCGAAACAGCAAAGAACAGTCCGTTCGCGGCTCCATTCAGTGTAGCGAAATGTTCATCAGAGTCAACTCCAGCGCCCAGGCGGCGAACAAGAGTCATGGCGTCTCCGAATACCGATGGTAGGTTTTAACCGGCTTTTTTGTATTTTGCGTTCTTTAGTTCGCCTTGCGATTTTGGAAAAGTCCTTTGTAATTGTAATATTACATTAGCTATTAACTTGCCTTATGTGGTTTTCAAAGAGCATATATGTGTTTGAAACACGCTCGATGATCAATTACGAGATGTCGACGTGGTGTGATATAAGCTTAGCTTATTCGCATCATGTGAGTGATCATTGAGGTAATATTTTAATATTACTGCTCACTTTCAGCACGGAGATTTTAATTTCGGTGCCCTTGACTCCAAGTAAGTAGTAAACCGAGTTCGTCCGTACAAATCTGCAGACAAAAGCGATGTGCCGCTAAGTTTAATCACAGTTTGTGTACGATCTTATTAAAACGCGACAAGTAAATTACGCAATGTTAAAGAGAGTTATGTCGCTACAAGTGTACCACTGACGTAGTTCGCATATATACGTTCGTTGGCATGTTATAGTATATTCCAGTATCTGGACTTTGCCTTTGCAATTGACCGGCAATACTTTGAATATATTATGTACAAGTTATTGATTAGAGGATTAGTTGGGTCATTGTTAATATCGAATATCAGTGCCAATTTGTTTTACTGATTTCCTCCTGTTTCTGTCAATAGAAGTCGGGAATTTAATGCCACTTTCAGTCATTAATTGATCACCCCTTGTCTAGTTCGGCATTGGTTTGTTTGGCAGCAAATCTGTTTTGTTATTGTGTATAAATAGGGGTGAATGCATGTAGGAGACTAGGAGTTTTCTTTACAAGCCCAAGACATGTTGAATTTTAGTGCAATTAAGTCTGTAGGACGGAGGACTATTGGGGTTAGAATATTGGGAAAGGTACTCCAAGTAAGCGAAATGCTAGTTCCTGATTGATTGAAAAGTGGCCTGCAGATGTCAATAATTTTGTCAGATGGACACAATATGGCGACATTCTAAAAGACCGTAACAGAAATCTGTCAAACTTTTCATTGTTAACTCTGTTAACTTCACGTAGGGGTAGACTGGAGCACATACACAGTATAAACTCCCTTGCAGGGTAGGCAAGGCAAGTGGCTCTTTGAAAATACTAAGAAATTGCCTCTCTCCCGCTTCCCAGAGATTTTGTACTAGGTGCCTCTGGGGAGTGAGGAAGAGACAATTTCTTAGTATTGTGGTTTGGCCCTTTGCATATTCTAGGGGGCAGGGGAGAGTTTTTTTTTTTTTTAAGCAAACATGGTGTTGTGTGACATGGTTTTCTTCTAGACAGCAAAATTCTGTACTTAGAACCAAAACACACCTATACAGTCAAACTCAGAAAACTGTGAACACCTAAAATATGTCTGGAATGTATCTTTTGTTATAACCAATCACAAGCAAGATCTTCAACCACAAGCCACGGAAAACAGATGTATTGCATTGGTCACAGAACTATAAAATACATGTAATTTAGTTTTTGGTTTTTGGTTTTTGTTTTGTCCCAAGATACACCCTCTGTCTTTATATGTTACTGAAAGTCTAAATAATTGCTATCCTTTTGTATCGGAACCACATCCAGTACTTAGTTTGAGGGATTTTGGAAAACAAGAATCCTGCCTATGCATACGGTTATTTAAGCTAAGTGACAGTTAATTTGACAGGACTATAAATAGGGATGGATAGAAATTCAAAATTTTGGTGGTTTTGCTTAACCTTGGTATCATCTTTGGTTAAACTAGGGACTCGATTTATTTTTAGCAAATAATTGAAGGCTTTTGTACAAAAAGGGCGTGTATAGCATTTTGGGCTGATTTTTATTTTTTGCAGGATCGAGCTAATTTTTGGCAGACTGACTTGTTTTGACAGGAAAAGCATCATTGCGTAATTGTTTTTGTCGAGTCAACTGTACAATATCTACAATGATCTTTGGCATCTTTAAGTCTTTGGTATAGGAGTGTATGTTTGATTTATGTAGTAGTTGATCAGGCCAAATTTGTTGCACCACAAAATTCCAAATTAAAGTAATGATATTTGTCAAAGCCTCTTAGTTTTCCTTTCCCCACTTTCATCATACTGTTGCTTCTAGCTAGCTAAAAGGTATACTTTAGACATGTATACTGGAGTTAATATTAGCACATGGCAAATTTTGAAAAGAGATGTCAAACTCTGCAAACCAACATGGAGATAACAGCGGTAACCATGTAGACTCCCACAAGTATTTGATAAATGGATTGCAAGTACATCCTGTCCACGGACTACTTCTTAGCTTCTTCTCATTTTAGATCGAGGTGTTTGCCGTTTGTGAAAGATCTCTCAACATTTCCTGAACAGAAAATTTGAACGCTTCCTTGGACTGGGCTATACAGTATATATTTTGATCTTGTTGTGTTCTGGATGTTGTATTATTCATAAATGTCAAATTTCTGTTCATGTTTTGATTGATGAGCTACTAACCAATCAGATTGCACTATTGCTCCCTGTTCATGGGCGAACGAAGTTCGGTGAAATGTTTGGGATTGACTGCAGGTGATTCTTTTACTCTCCACCCTCTCCCCCTTCCTGTTCACCCCCTCCCCCTTCTCGTTCACCCCCTCCCCCTTCTCGTTCACCCCTCCCCCTTCTTGTTCACCCCTCCCCCTTCTCGTTAACCCCTCCCCACCTCTCCCCAATTTTTTGCTCACCCCAGGCACGCTCCATCACTTGCCTGCTTGCTCGCTCACTTGCTCGATCTCTCTGCCTGGAAAAGGAAAGGAAATTGCTACTACGTAGGTTAAACTGTTATCGAAGGGAAAGCATGTACAACACACAGACTGTGAAGTCCTTTCAGTGAGTCTGGCGTCATATATAATAGCAGAGTGGCACTTTTAGTTGGGTTCGATCTTTTGTTAATTTTGTACAACCAAAAGCTGGTAAATCTACTTTAAAGCTAAAAATTCACCTCTAAAACTCAATGAATTTTGACGAGTTGACTCGTACAGCTAAAAACATGACAACAATAACAACACCATTTATTTCTACTAAAAAGGTTTACATATGCTAAAAGGTTTCTTTTAATCAGGGATGCAAGTATGAAATTTTTCTGGATGTACAAAAAGAGAATAATGTCTTTACATCCCATTGTAGTGAAGACTCCATATGTCTGAGTATTTTTCCATTGTCTCTGCTTCTGTAGGTGACCAGTACAGCTGTGAGTTTGGCAGTGCAACATATTACGCATATTGTGGGTTTGGTGGAATCCTAAGCTGTGGTCTTACTCATACTGCCGTCGTGCCACTTGATCTCGTCAAATGCAGAATTCAGGTGAATATCCTGTTTTTTAAATGGATGTAAATATCTGTCACTTGAAAATATGGCATTGTGGACAGGGAAAAGCCAACTTTAGGGGATCCTTTGATTTTTATTTACTTGCTACATGTATAAACTGAACTATGTGACGTTTATATACATACAACGCTCTACACAAGACCATTAACACTTGAATGAAGCAGGGTTCTCCGTAAGTACTGGTGACAGGTGAAAATTGCTATGCAGGACTTACATGGAGTCTTGCGTGTGTCACACACAGAAACTTGTCATTACTTCTAAGCATGAAAAAGAAAGCAAAGTATTTTGTGAATCCTTACACTCCTACCAGTGGCTGGCACTGCTTGTTGAAACTGCTATTTTAATTAGAGCTTAACATTAACCAAGAGTGAGGTCTTTACAGGAAAAACTCAGACCAATACCTTGCCCTCCCATAAAGACCAAATGTTTGAGGTCAATAAGTTGTTTATCATATGTATGGCTTTTTCCTTTAGTTAAATTGCAGGCCGTAATCAGCCCGTGAGCATTACGGGAGAATAATGCCCTGCAATTGGCCAATCAGAGTGTGCGTTATATCGGCTATTAAACTCATCACACATAGATGAGCTTGGGAACTGGTGCCTGAAAGGTTAGCGGGGAGCAGAAGCCATAAGCCAAAGGGGAGGTATCCATGGCAACCCTGGAGGCGAGAACCACCCCCAAATGCATCCGCTTTCTGGCACCATCACACTGAATGAATCAGTGGAAACAAATTACCTGACCCATACTTATCTAGAGGCCAGCAACCAAGAGGGAGGTAGGGGAAGGGGCGAGAATCCGCTAAGATTCGCTAAACCATCAAACCATTATAATTATTGAATCTTTTCAGGTGGACCCAGGGAAGTATGGTAACATTGTGAAAGGTTTCAAAGTCACAGTAAAAGAAGATGGATTACGAGGACTCTCCAAGGGTTGGGCCCCGACTTTTATTGGTTATTCTATGCAGGGGCTGTGCAAGTTTGGCTTCTATGAAGTATTTAAGATCCTTTATGGTAATATGCTTGGTGAGGTAAGCATAATTTAGTGTCTAGTACTTTTACATGCTTCTAACAAGATGATTGATAAAAACCAGTTTGCTCTGTAATTTTTCTAATTCTTGTCACTACAGTACATGTAGAAGTATTGAGAATAATTTGAGTTATCATGATAAATGAATGTGAAATTATTTGCACTTATCACCTTTTATTTTCCCCTTTAGAACATAACTACATGTAGATCTAGATTTCCTTGATAACTACCAAATTTCCTTGTCCCCATAACAGATGGAATTTTAATTATAGGAAGAATTTGTGATTTGCTTCTGGTGTTTATGGTTGAATAAGGGCACAGCTTTTTGCAAGTTTTGAGTGTTTTAAAAGAGACCCTATCACTGATCACTGACAGTTATTTCGCTGCATTTTTGAAGAAATGGTACCAAAATCAAGCCTTTATTTGCTTACAAGTACACAAAATGCTCCAAGAACATCAAGACGAAGATACATGTATGTGAACTGTCAAAGTGATTTTGTGGAGGCACAATGACAGAATTTGGAAAAGACTCATTTTGCTAACCTGCGGGGCTTGTTCATGGCATCAGAACCCTGTGCATGTTTAACCCAATATTATATCCTTTTTATTTATAAATCTACCAGCCTTCCTTAAGGATTGTTGTTCTCTAATTGGCTACACTACTCAATACCAATTCCATTGTAGACAGTGAGTTTCCTAGCAGTGGTTAACAAAATGGCAGCCTTTTTTGGGGGTTTTCAAGTGTCTGTTAAGAGAATTCAGCTAAACTTTTGAGTGACTAGTTGATTTTTACACTCTATAACAATTAGATTATTCCCTCATCAAACCTATCACAAGGTACTGTAGAAATCTTAAGCTGAAAATCTCATTGTTGAATACATGTAGTGCTCATACATGGTAATAGTATATACACCTGTATAATTATACATGTACTAATACCTTACAAAACTAAACAATTAGATATAAAGAAAGTCTTAATTGTTAAAGGAGAAGGTCACTCCAAAAAATGTATAATTTCTGTCAATGCTAATACCCCCCCCCCCCCCCCCCCCCCCACTAAGTTAAGCTACTCACCAAAGTTTCAGCCTCTAAAGTGCAGGTTTTCCTCATGAAATTCATCTCCAAAGAAGCCCAAAATTTGACATTGTTGCCGCCATTTTGAACAGTATTCAGCAACCAGGTTGCATTTGCGTGACGTTGTTCCGAGCGTTTGTCCAAATGGCTTCTGACAAGCCTTTTAACCTCCACTCTGGGTTATGGCTGTTTTTGAGCCATATTATTTTGAGCCAAACATGCTCCAAACTCTGAAAATGATAGCCGCCTCCAAAGTTGAAATTTGGTCTTCGTTTGAGATGAATTTCTTAGGATAGCAGGCACTTAAGAGACTGAAACTTTGGTGAGTAGAAAAGCTCAATGTTTACATGTACTTGCTACAGGTCAAGACAAAAAAGTAAGCTTTTTGGAGTCATCTTCTCCTTTAAAGGTTTTGACCTTTTGACAGGGTCATGTTCATACAGTGTAATATCTAAACTTGTTTTTCAGGAAAAGAGCTACCTGTTCCGAACCTCTCTGTACCTCGCCGCATCAGCTAGTGCAGAGTTCTTCGCCGACATTGCCCTGGCTCCGATGGAAGCTGTTAAAGTCCGTATCCAGACACAGCCTGGCTGGGCCAACACCCTGCGAGAGGGAGCTCCCAAGCTGTGGGCAGAGGAGGGAATCAGGGGGTATGTTGATTGACTTTTAATTTAGGCTCCTTTGGGAACTTCCCTTGAAGGTCTCTTTCTTTGCGGGGGAGGGGAGGGGAGGGGAAGAGAATGCAAACCAAACTCACCAGAGGGGTGGAAATCAAACCCATTTGTCGATAATGGAAACAATATGGTATCAGTGTTTAAAATCCATGAAATAGTTTTGCATGTGGTTGGTCTGCATACGTACATATGTCATATGATGATAATGCCATGATCCAACCACAACTGGGGTTTAGACAAGGATATCCTTACATTGTAAGTTTTCAAATTTATACTGTACGTGTATAGATGTATACATGTGCAAGATCATTCGATGGCAACTGAATAACTTTGATTTTTGGAGCTCTCCATGTGACCAAAATTTTGTATATACATGTATTGCAGCTTGTGTCTGAGTAAGTAGGTACAGAAATTGCCTAGAATAAACAGCTTCAAGTCTGGAAATTTTCATGGAGCTTAATGATATGGAACAGAATTTCACGGAAATTTATTTTGGAAAATCTGCTGCACATGATAGGGGTGTCCTCTTTTTCAAAAATTGTGGAAAAAAATGTTTCATTTCATTACAGTGAACTGGAAAACGATTTTGCATTTATCACTGAATTGTTTGGAAATAGAATAAAGATGTGAAAAATAAATGTAATTTGTATAATGCGTTTGGCATCAAAGATAAGTGTAAATAATTATTTGTTCTTGAAAAACTGTTCAGTTTTCAAGGAGATAACATTCCTGAATCCAAGGTTGATAAGCTGTTCTACATTTGTAGCTTAATTCCTAATGGCAGATTTCGCATTCGTTCATTATCAGGTTCTACAAAGGCCTTCCTCCCTTGTGGATGAGACAGATTCCATACACCATGATGAAGTTTGCTTGCTTTGAGCGCACTGTTGAGTTTCTGTACAAACACGTTGTACCCAAGCCAAGGTGAGTCAATGTGCACAGATTAGAAGACTGGAAACTGTGTCGGTTATGTAAGAAGAATTAGGTTTTCAAGCTGGTGACTTGTAACCTTTTCTCTTGAAGGTGGAATAGAAAAGAAAAGATTCAGAGAGATCTTGTTCAGGGTTAGGGTTAGCTTTCATTTGAATTGTCACACCCTAGGGTTTCATCCACAAACAGAGAAGTTAGAACCACCTGTAGCACAGCATAATAAACAGTACCACGTGAAAGTACTGCTCAATAGCTTTCATTTGAATGGTCCCACACTAGGGTTTTATCCACAGACTTGAACTTTTTCAGCATTCTGAGAATAAACAAAGAGTACATTGAATGTGTGTATTTTCTTGCAGGAGCGAGTGCTCCAAACCTGAGCAACTTGTTGTCACATTTGCAGCTGGTTACATTGGTATGTACTTGTAAAAATATCATAGCTATTTGCCTAGGAACACAACAGTGTCCCTGACCAGGGCTTGAACCCAAAGTATTTGATTTGCTATCCAAGATGCTGGTTAACCATGGGACCACGGCACCTTCCATAACACACAGTAACAATTTTTAGTTGTCTTCAGTGTAATACATAAACTCAGCCCCTCTTCGTGATAACCGACTGCCATTATATTCCTTATGAATGGTTGGCACAGAAGAAACATGGTTAGTGCAGTGGATTTCAAATCAATTTGTCCAGGCTCTAGCCCTGGCAAGTCTCTGTGTCATGTTTCTGGGCAAGATGTTTGTCTCCTGTACTGTCCCCTTGTCCAGATCTACCAATGCAAAGTGACAGAGGTTGGGCTTTAGGTGTAGACTTGCATCCCATTGAGTCTCCTCTAATTTCTTAAATCTGGGCAGAGCTAAGATCGTGTTCTATTGGGATCAACCGTTTCAACTGCGACCGGTTTGGATTGATACAGTTGACGTTTCTCGATTGAACACTTTTCCAACCGTTTTCGGCTGCGATGCAACAGCTGCTGGGAATAGTCCTTACGCGAGCTACTATCACGCGACACAATCACGCAAATGCTTTTTCAACCGTTTCAATCTGGTTTGAGGCCGGTTGAAAAAGTTTAACAACAAAACCAACCGAAAACGGTTTTTGTAGAATAGATACGAAAAAAGCCAACCAACCAGAAACGGTGGACCCCAATAGAACACGACCTAAGTTTCACCTTGCTAAGCACAAGAAGCTGTTTTTACTGTCTTGTTAGCCTGCGAACAGGCTCTCGGCGAGGACGGGAAAAATTCGGCGAGCAAAGCGGGCGGACGAGCGCGAAACTGAAGAATTTGGAGAGCTCGCCGGGAGCCTGTTCCCAGGCTACTGTCTTGACTAATTTTTTTTTTTTTAAATGCCGATTCCCTAGAAGTCTTACTTAACGTTTTGCCAGCTATGCATACTTGTTTAATTTGCAGTTAACTCGTTACATGCTTAGAAAAGTGGCTTGCGTTAAACAACGTGGCCAAAGTTTTATATTTTTTATATTTTTTTTATTATTATTTTTTTTACCATGTTTTGGCATTACGTACCGAGTGCAATGATGCGAGTATCATAAAACCAAAATCAAGGTAATCACTCTAGCCAATCACAAAGGACATTGACAATCCAGTGAGCCAATCACATCTCGCTACCTGTAGCTGACACAAAGCGCGGGAAAACGTGTGCGAACGAGTCACGATTGGTTTTGGTTTTACTTCTGATTGGATGAAAAAAATGGCCTGAGTTTTTGTAAGCCAATCGTGTAGTGTAGTAGAGCGAAACCAATAATTTGCAATGCTTACGTAAAAACCGCTCTAACACTGGTGCAGTAATTCCTCGCATGTTTTCATGTTTGTTTGTTCATTCTTTTGTTTATTTGTTTGTTTGTTTGTTTTCCTCAGCTGGTGTTTTCTGTGCTATTGTATCTCATCCTGCTGACACAGTGGTGTCCAAGCTCAATAACGATGTCGGAAGCACGCCTATTCAAGCTGCGCGTGAGTTGGGAATGAAAGGTAGGAACAGTTAATTAGAGACCTACCAATGGACCTGTTAAAAGGCGATTTTGATTGCAATTTTTTTTAGCGAAAAATTAGGTCAGAAAAGGGATAGTCAAGGAAACCGCCATTTACTCACAGTAAAAAGTGGATTTTCAGCTTTTCTGGAACTTAGTTTCTTGTTGTCAGCGTAACTTATTCGCTTTAACTCGCAGTTGGCGGCTGCCATGTTCTTCCCGCCAAAAACTCCTGTGTTAGCACTCTATTTGTGTTGATAAGTTTCGTGATCGTAACCTTAGTCGAAGTTCTTTATCACTGGTCACCTCTGCTTGCCTCTTGGCTAGGAATGAAGTGTGAGCGAAAAAAAAAGAGTGAAAATTAGCCAATAAACGTCAGATTAAACAAAAAAGAAAACTTGATAAACCAATGTAAATTCGAAGCAAAATTCGATCCTCTGTAGTAAAAAAAAGCGACTATGGCGACTGATACATTTACCCATCGTTCTTAGCGCACGAAATCTTTAACAACGCTTATAAAAACGTGTAGAAAAGTTCTAAAATCCTCAAACCTAGCATACACAATGTCATTAGCACAGGGACAAATATTGGACAAGTATTGCAAAAATATGGCATATTGTACTTTTCGGGCTGTGTAAGGCTCGCATAGTATTGTGGTAAAATGTACAGCCGCCATCTTTTTTTCCTCACGGAGGACTGAGAACCATTCTAATAATGAACGAATTTCTTCTTCAGGTCTGTGGAAGGGACTCGGTCCTCGTATCATCATGATTGGTACTCTGACAGCCCTGCAGTGGTTCATCTACGACTCAGTGAAGGTGTTCTTCCGCCTTCCCCGTCCCCCACCCCCAGAGGAACCCGAGAGCCTCAAGAAGAAACGCCTCTTGAAGCAGGCTCAACAAGCGGCCTAAAATTTGAATCGGCTTTCTATCCTTTTCTGACCCGTGTGGATAATACAGCTCCAGATGTAACGCACGTGTATTTAATATTAATTAAGGAAATGAACAGTGACCGGATTTAAGTGCCTGTACTCTGCAGATCTCGTATAGCACTTGTATAGATCTGCGAGAAGTTGAATCATATATGATGCGTGGTATTTGCGTAGTGAAATTGAATAGCTGTACTCGTTTTTATGGTCAACTGGATTTGACAATAGTAAAGCTACTTTTACTACTTTCCGATGTGCTGATTCTTACTCTACTTGGGCTCGATTTCCGCCACTCTCTCGGGTCTGGCATAGGTCAATTGAGCCTACATTGTACTTCGTTCATGTTATTTCCGTCGTGGTGAATTCTGATCCCCGAGACCACACACGCTGAGCCGTAGCCTCTTCCAGGTGTTCAGTTAGTTGAGGTGCAGCGCGAGAAACAGTGGCGAGTGAAAACGCGCTTCCCCCCTATTTTCGCCCGCCGTTTTTCGCGCTGCGCCCAACTAACTAAACGCCTGGAAGAGGCCACTGAGCCCGCAGACTTCGTTGTGAGGTTGCTGAGAAATATTATCTTAGGTTGCTAAGCGTCTGTTGGCGCCACGGTATCGTGACGAAGTATTGGTGGATCTCTTGTTACGGACAACTATTGTGATCAGCTTATTGGCTCCCAGAGAAACTAGAATTTCCATAATCTCTTCTTCTGTTGGACGGACCCTTGATCGGATAACCATCGTGTTTCATCGTGTTTCAAGACTACAGAGGGGTGTGAAGTGAATGGAAAACTGTCCTCTTGGAATGTGTTTTCAGATGAACGCCCTTGAAAATGCTTTATCTTTCAATTTCATGTGCTTTGTTTGTTTGTTTGTTTTTTCGAGTAGCACCTAATTTCTGACAATTCTGAATTGTTAGCAGCAAAGAGTGAACCAATTTTCAATCATTGCTGAATAAACGCACTGATCTTTGAGCGTTCGCCTGTCACCTGGCTAACCACGAGGACTCTCGAGTTTTCACTTGCTTGATCGACAAAACCTCGGTCAGTAGTTACCGGCCACATTTCTAATGCTAAGATACGCTAATATTTGCAGTCTGTTTCATCTACGAACTTGAAAGTGCCTCGGCAAACTGTAAATTCCACAAATTACGAGCGAGACGGGTATTCCGTGTTATATAATAATGAAATCAATATGCGCGCTCTGATTGGTCAAGCAGCTATGGTTTATTGTGTCAGGGAAATTTTGCGTGTCTTCCGAATTATGATATAAAGGCAATAGATCACAAGTAAACCACTTGGGATGTTGGAAGAACACGAGAAGAATTCGTGAATCACGAACCTGCAGCTCGTGATTTACGAATTCTTCGAGCGTTCTTCAAACATCCCAAGTGGTTTATCAGCCTTTATTATCCAACTTTCATACACTGTACGAATTCGGATTTTCTGATTGGCTGATTTGTACCACGTGATACTGGGTTGTGACGAGACAACCACCCTGACGTCATTATCGTGGTGTAATAGCCGTGGTGTAAATTCAACACACCACTGTCATTG
>NW_028301578.1:10515000-10525000 GCF_042242905.1 Orbicella faveolata | reverse complement strand
GCAGTAGCTTTACCAGTCTTCAGCCAAATTAACCTCGGAATTCACAAAAGCATTTCGCCAAACCGAATAAATTGAACTAACAAAACGAGGAAATCTCCATACTTTGTAATCACAATATGCAAATATTCACATAGGAACAAAAGTAAATTTAGCAAATCCTGTTCGCTTCGGCTTAAAATGGTTTGTAGGCCTTTCTTGGTTTTCAACAACAGAAGAAATTTTAGCAGTCTACGAAGCGGCAGTGCTAACTAACTCAGGGAAAACTTCAAAACTCGCCCGGCCGTGTTTACAAGTACGGTTTTGGTTAAGCTTATTTTTAGACGCGAGGTTATAAGCTTAAGTTGACGACGAAAATCGACAGAAAACTTAATTTGTTTACAACTTACAGCAACCTCCAAAGCGACCCACGTGTTATTGTTTAGAGACGAGCGAAATTAAAACGATGTAATTTTTAAAATCTCTTACAGCATGGCTTCAAATAAGGAAGACTTTTAATGGATTCCAATTGAAAATAAGCTTAGCTAAGCCTATATCGTCGAGGAAACTTGTTAATTTTCATAGCAAACGCAACAACAAAAGTCACTTACCGCAAGTTGGCAATTCAGTTCGGCCAGTGTAAATCTGCCAGGCAGAAGCTTGCAGCAAAAGTTGTGTAGACTGAACTGAAGTTATATTTTCGATAGATCAACGAATCAACCTCTTCTTTCCGCTACGTTTACTGTTTTGTAATTTCTCTAAAACACTCGGGTACGTTTGATTTCTCTTGTTCATCATCTGACCAAATCATGTGACTTTTGAATTTTCTTGCACGGCTGCACAGCATCACGTTCGCGCGAATTTTGAACTTGGCCATGGGGAGTTCTGCAGTCTTCTGAATCAATTTGTCGGGTACTTTCGCCTCCTTTCTACAGCCCTCGTTAGCTTTGGTTCACGGCATTGTTCGGTATTATTTCACCTCCTTTCTCTAGCCCTTGACTAGCTATAATTCACGGCATTGTTCAGTACTGTTTCGCCTCCTTCCCCAGCGCTGGCCCGCTCAGTCTTTTTCGCGATCTTCTTCGCTACTTCTTTGCCTGTTAATTCTTGCTTTCTGTTTTTTGCTTCAGTGCCACCCTGTCTTAAAACATTAGATCAACCTCCGCTATCGTTTTTCTTTAAACATCCCGCCAAGAAAAATGGCATTCTCCCGCTACAAACCGAGGGTCCATGAGTCTGTCAACCTATTAGCTGGAGTATGACCGCCATCTTGCGCGACTCCGTCGTCGTCGTCGTCGTCGTCGCCGTCGTGCGTACGCGCCCACGAGCAATACCGCTAGCCATGATAACCATGAGAAAATCAACTCATGGGTTTCCTTTTCTTCCCTATATGGGTATGGGGCTCCGCCGGAGCTCCGCTATGAAGAGTTTATTCTACTCCCACTTTGACCCACACACGATGATGTGAGAAAAGTTTCCTAGACAAGAAAATATAACATGTATTACTATCCCTGTAAATATTTGCTAATTTGAAGCCAAAGCAGTTTTTCATATTATAACACTTTCTTCGTGACGAAAGAACGCTTTTAATGACAAATATACCAACAGAACCAGCAGGACCAACAGGACTCTGAGGCTGAACCAAATATTGAGGATAAGTGTTGCCAAGTGAATGAATCTTATCCAGGCCAAGACAAATCAAACTAGATCTGAACGCCAGCGATACAGAATGTGCACAGAATATGCTTAGCTGAATAGGGCAGTAAGGAAAAGTGCTATAGAAGATAAGAGGCAGTTCATGGAGAGGCTACAGCAGAAGTTACAACCTCAAAGAATGAAATGCGACGGTATATAAGATCACGCAGCCGATCTGTGGAAATAGGCAACATCACAGCATCCCGGTAAAGATAAACAGAGAAAGTAGTATAGGACGCTCATATGACCGGTAACCAATCAGGAGCCGAGAAAGACAATAGGCTATTGTTTGGAGAACAATGGACGCTATTGTTTTCCAAATCCAAGATGGCCGCCAGAAATGTCAGCCAATCAGGAGCCGAATTAAGAACAATGGATGCTATTGTAATAGTAGTAGTAATAGTAATAGTAATAGTAATAGCTAGTAGTAATAGACGTTTATATGAGCGGTAACCAATCAGGAGTCGAATTAAGAAAAATGGATGCTATTGTTTTCCAAATCCAAGATGGCCGCCACAAATTTCAGCCAATCCGAAGCCGAATTAAGAATTCAAGATGGCGGCGCCCACGAAAGTCGGCCATGTTGGAAAACAGCCCACCAGCCTCGACGGAGGACTGGGATCGGTCTCACGGATTTCCATGGCGACACAAATCACGCCAGGGTCAGGCAAAAGTGTCATGCAACTTCAAAATCGATACTCACAGTGTCCTATGGTCCTAAACGACAGAGGTCTGTCCGGCAAGTGGCCAGCCTGAGAGACTTGGGTCCGAGTCTAGCCTATATAGGGTGGTGCAAAGGATCCTGGGACGGTGACCTCTTCGGGAACCAATCAGAATACTCACAACCGGGCTTCCCCAGTCCTCCTCTCTTAAGGAGAGCACTAAACCAAACATCACACATTGTCAAATGTCACGAACTTTAATATCAACACTTTTTGGTTAACATTAAAATATATGACGTCATTGCTATGTTGATCGAGTAAAAAGACCGGTTTCTATCGTCATCACAAAATTTTTCAAATGAACTTTAATGTCCAAAACGTTTGCCCTAAAATTACAGAAAGCTGGTCATTGTGTCTCAAATAAGATAGCACTATCAAAAGACATGGAACAGAAATAATTTTATCCAGCGTGAATGTAATCTTAGACGAGTAACGAATAATTAGCGAAGACAAAAATTTATAGGCTAAAAGGTGAGAAGAAGAAAATACCATGAAATGCTTCAAGTGAAAATGAATTGCCAATGGCAGTTTGCAATAAAATCTAAACTCCTTGATCTCGACTGTTCCTTTGAGAAAAGCATCATTCAAAGGAATCTTGAACAAACAAAAGGCATTTTGGGCGACCATTGAAGAATTAACATAATTAGTCAGAGATGAAACATGGAATAAATTAAAACCAAAAAGCACATGTTTAGAAGCTGAAATCATGATAGACTGTATCTTAACCCTTGAGAATAAAATCAAAGGAATTTCAAACAAACGTCTCGAACTTGAAGTAAAGATTTAACTTCATTTACAAACACTGCAAATCGCTCCTAATTCAACAATTATAGTTGTCTAAGCGGGTTTCCAATAGCGCCAAAATAAATCACTTACATCAAATATAGTCCTTTCCTTCAAAGCGTCACACAACTAGCAATCGCTCAACTCCATAGCCACGAAGACAGGAAGGAATGTCACGCTTAGAAAAGAAGACGTCTGCTGAACGTTGTCACAAGTAAAATGAATTCTATCAAGACCGATTGACTTGTAAAGGGGTATTCACAAAACAATAAACAATGTCGCGTCGTTAACAACCAATGAAAGGATGGGGGATGGGGGTACGCGATATCACGTGGTTAAGAATCAATGAGAAGACGGGGGGATAAGGGGTTATACCGCACAGTAATGTCATTAAATTGTTATAAGCAAAACAGAGTCTGAGTCTTTACAACGTTTATTGAATAGTAACTCAAAAGAAAGAATTGATTATAATTTTAACTCTTAAAGTCTTGACCGGTTACAAAGTGTTGGGAACTAAACTCGTTTCCAGTTTCTCAGACTCTTGGTCCCTGGCCCCAAAACGCACGATATTCTACCCTAGTTTTCTTTGCTTTTGGTCATGAAGTCTTTGCCTGATCCGTTCCTTATTCTTGGCAAATAATTATTAATGATTTAGTTGATCGTTACGACCCTGGAAGAAAGGGAAAACAAACGACTTGAGGAGGAGGAGGATGAAAAGGTGGGAGAGGAGGAGGAGGAGTTGAGCAGGTGGAAGAGGAGGAGGTGGCGGCGGTGGGGGCGATGGCGGTGGTGGTGGTGTAGGTGGTGGTGGTTGTGGATGTGGTGGTGGTGGCGGTGGTGACGGTCGCGGTGGATTTGGCGGTGGCGGTGGTGGTGTAGGTTGCTGTGGTGGTGTAGGTGGTGGTGGTGGTGGATGTGGCGGTTGTGGCGGTGGTGAATATGGTGGTGGTGGCGGTGGTGACGATTAAGGTGTACGTGGTGGTCGATGTGGTGGTGGTGGTGGTAAATGTGGTGGTGATGTTATGATGTGGTGGCGTTCTTGGAAATACTAACAGCGTATTTCCAGAAGTTGAAATCATCACCACCATCACCACCACATTTACCATCACCTACACCACCACCACCACCACCACCACCTCATCCACCAACACCAACACCACCATCGTCACCACCGCCACCACCACCACATCGACCACCACGTACACCACCACCGTCACCACCGCCACCGCCACCACCACCACATTCACCACCACCACGACCATCACATTTACCACCACCACATCCACCACCACCACATCCACCACCACCACCACATTTACCACCACCACCACATTTACCACCACCACCACATCCACCGCCACCAACACCACCACCACATCCACCACCACCACCACCACCTACACCACCACCACGACCATCACATTTACCACCACCACATCCACCACCACCACCACATTTACCACCACCACCACATCCACCGCCACCAACACCACCACCACATCCACCACCACCACCACCACCTACACCACCACCACATTTACCACCACCACCACATTTACCACCGCCACCACCACCACATCCACCACCACATTTACCACCGCCACCACCACCACATCCACCACCACCTCCACCACCACCACCTCCACCACCACCACCTACACCACCACCACCACCACCACCACCACCACATTCACCATCACCGCCACCATCTTCACCACCACCACCGCCATATCCACCACAGCGACATCCACCACCTACACCACCACAACCACTACCACCACCTACACCACCACCACCACATCCACCACATTCACCACCACCGCCACATCCACCACCTACACCACCACCACATTCAGCATCACCACCACCACCACCACCGCCATCGCCCCCACCGCCGCCACCTCCTCCTCTTCCACCTGCTCAACTCCTCCTCCTCCTCTCCCACCTTTTCATCCTCCTCCTCCTCGAGTCGTTTGTTTTCCCTTTCTTCCAGGATCGTAACGATCAACTAAATCATTAATAATTATTTGCCAAGAATAAGGAACGGATCAGGCAAAGACTTCATGACCAAAAGCAAAGAAAACTAGGGTAGAATATCGTGCGTTTTGGGGCCAGGGACCAAGAGTCTGAGAAACTGGAAACGAGTTTAGTTCCCAACACTTTGTAACCGGTCAAGACTTTAAGAGTTAAAATTATAATCAATTCTTTCTTTTGAGTTACTATTCAATAAACGTTGTAAAGACTCAGACTCTGTTTTGCTTATAACAATTTAATGACATTACTGTGCGGTATAACCCCTTATCCCCCCGTCTTCTCATTGATTCTTGACCACGTGATATCGCGTACCCCCATCCCCCATCCTTTCATTGGTTGTTAACCACGCGACATTGTTTATTGTTTTGTGAATACCCCTTTACAAGTCAATCGGTCTTGATAGAATTCATTTTACTTGTGACAACGTTCAGCAGACGTCTTCTTTTCTAAGCGTGACATTCCTTCCTGTCTTCGTGGCTATGGAGTTGAGCGATTGCTAGTTGTGTGACGCTTTGAAGGAAAGGACTATATTTGATGTAAGTGATTTATTTTGGCGCTATTGGAAACCCGCTTAGACAACTATAATTGTTGAATTAGGAGCGATTTGCAGTGTTTGTAAATGAAGTTAAATCTTTACTTCAAGCGCGAAACGTTTGTTTGAAATTCCTTTGATTTTATTCTCAAGGGTTAAGATACAGTCTATCATGATTTCAGCTTCTAAACATGTGCTTTTCGGTTTTAATTTATTCCATGTTTCATCTCTGACTAATTATGTTAATCTTATTTGAGACACAATGACCAGCTTTCTGTAATTTTAGCGCAAACGTTTTGGACATTAAAGTTCATTTGAAACATTGTGCGATGACGATAGAAACCGGTCTTTTTACTCGATCAACATAGCAATGACGTCATATCTTTTAATGTTAGCGCAAAAGATTTGTTATTAAAGTTCGTGACAATTGACATTGTGTGATGTTTGGTTTAGTGCTCTCCTTAAGAGAGGGGGACTGGGGAAGCCAACTACTGTGAGTACTTTAATTCATTCTGATTGGTTCCCAATGAGGTCATCGTCCCATGATGCTTTGGAATAGCCTCCCTATAGGCAGACCTCGGACCCAAGTCTCTCAGTCTTCATCATGGCCACTTGCCGGACAGACCTCTGTCGTTTAGGACCACAGGACACTGTAAGTATCGATTTTGAAGTTGCATGACATTTTTTTGCGTGACTCTGGCGTGATTTGTGTCGTCATGGAAATCCGTGAGACCGATCCCAGTCCTCCGTCGAGGTTGGTGGGCTGTTTTCCAACATGGCCGACTTTTGTGGGCGCCGCCATCTTGAATTCTTAATTCGGCTTCGGATTGGCTGAAATTTGTGGCTGCCATCTTGGATTTGGAAAACAATAGCATCCATTTTTCTTAATTCGACTCCTGAATAGTTACCGCTCATATGAGCGTCTATTACTGCTAGCTATTACTATTACTATTACTATTACTACTACTATTAGAATAGCATCCATTGTTCTTAATCGGCTCCTGATTGGCTGACATTTCTGGCGGCCATCTTGGATTTGGAAAACAATAGCGTCCATTGTTCTCCAAACAATAGCCTATTGTCTTTCTCGGCTCCTGATTGGTTACCGGTCATATGAGCGTCCTATACTATTAGGAAAACCCATTGACCTCTGAGCAAAAGCAAAACCGAAGGTGAGCGGAGCACTTTTCCGATATTCTAAACATTCCTGATCCAGAGAATCCTCCTGATATCGCACCAGCATCAGAAGATCTAGATATAAGTACATGAACGAATCCTCCCATTCGGGAGGAAATCATCAACGCTATAAAGTCTCTCAAGAGCAGATCACCTGGACAGAACCCAGAGCTCGCAGCTGACGCACTGCTGCTTTTGTTTGTGGACATTGTGAAGAATTGCCAAAAGATTGGACCCCAGGAATCATCGTTAGAATCCCTTAGAAAGAAAATTTAGCATACTGCAACAACTGGAGAGGTGTGATATTGCTTTCAATATCAAGTAAAGTGTCCTGCAAAGTGATAATCACGAGAATACAGAATGTAGTGGACACTACCCTTCGAGAAGAGCAAGCGGGATTAAGAAGGAGGAGAGGAACAACTGAGCATATATTTACTCTAAGGAACATTTTTGGAGCAGTGCAATGAATGACAGATAAATATCTATATTAACTTTTGATATTTTGGAAACGCATTTGACAGAGTCCATAGAGGCAGCTTATGGAAAATACCGCGACACTACGGAATCCCCGCCAAAGTTACCAACATAATCGGCGAATTCTACAATAACACCAGCTGTTGCATGCAGCTGTTGCACCAGCTGTTGCATCCAGCTGTTGCAGCTTCGCTGCAAACTCCGGTGTACGCCAAGGATGTGTAATGTCTGCCTTCTTGTTCGTACTAATCATAGAGTGGCTTTTGCAGAATGTTACAGAGCATCAACGTACTGACATCAGATGGACACTTTGCACCAAACTTGAAGACTTAGAATTTGCTGATGACATAGCTCTGCCCTCACACACCCGGGCCCAAATACAACATAAGAGTGTCGAGGAAAAGGTTGTTGTTATTCATCGTGGTAGATGCAATAATAAAGTGTATTATCGTTTGTCTCACGATGTAGTCACTTGAGATGTAAATCGCGACGTTTCAACTGCTTACTGTCTTGGCTTGTGAGAAAGGTGAGATGGTTGGTATAGCGTGCGAGCTTGCGTGAGCAACGCTCATGCCGACGAATCAACCTTACGGCTGTGCGCCCATATTTCTGGTCAATGTCGAGGAAAAGGTTGTTGTTATTCATCGTGGTAGATGCAATAATGATACCGTGCAATCTGTCGACCTTATCGCCTGAATAAGACTAGCAGTAAGCAGTTGAAACGTCGCGATCTACATCTCAAGTGACTACATCGGGAGGCAAACGATAATACACTTTATTATAACATAAGAGTGTGAAGTTAAACGACATTGGGCTTAAGTTGAATGTAGGAAAAACAAAAGTTATATCTAGTGAACCTAACAAGGAGTACATCACGATCAGCAACCTAGTACTAGAGTTTGTAGATGAGTTCACCTATCTAGGTAGCGTTGTCAACCTTCATGGTGGAACAGAAGAGGACATTCCATTACGCCTGGGTAAAGCAAGAGCCGCTTTTGCCCACATGACTCCAGTATGGAAATCCAGTACATACAGCCGAAAGACCAAACTTAGGCTCTACAGAAGTAATGTGCTATCGGTACTTCTGTATGGATCAGAGTGCTGGAGGATGACTGAATTCGAAAGGGATAACCACAAACTTGCTACCTACCACACCACCTGTCTCAGGAGAATCATGCGAGTGTTCTGGCCTAATAAAACCTCCAATGGTAGACTTCTACATGTCACCGGGTAGGAAGTGATAGGAACCATTTTACGGCGAAGAAGGTGGAAATGGATTGGCCATGTGCTAAGAATGGATCCTACAGCGCATACAAGAACCGCACTGACATGGACTCCCGAGAGACGAAAGAAAAGGGGGTGCCAAGAACAACATGGAGGAGAACTGTAATGAAAGAGATGAGGAGAGTTGCCATTGATTGGGAGAGAGCCGCAAGATTAGCCCAGGACAGAGTGTTCTGGAAGGGCCTCTTTGAGGACTTACGTGCCACTGGGCATCACAGGATTGAGAGAGTGAGCGAGTAAAATAAAATTTACTAGTCAAAAACAGCACATGTATTTATTTTCAGGAGGGTCTCTCTGCCCTAGGACTTGCACAATTGAGATTAAATTCCAAAATTAAGTGAAAAAATTGTGAGGAAGGACAACTTCTGACGTAAAAAAGATTAAAAAATTTAATAAAAAACGTTTCGGTCAGAGACCTTCTTCAGTTATTGCAACTTTTGAATAAAAACGAACTTTAAATAAGATTAAGGTGCTAGTGATTACGTAATTACAAGTGGCAATTAATAAAAGTACAAAATCACGTGAAAGAGCAAAAAGTGGTGTTAATTAACAAAGAACAGAAAATAAAATCAACAAAGCGCAAAAATATTGAATAAATCAAAAACAAACTACTATGAAAATAATCGGCAGAGTCTGAGAGATAAAAGCTAGAAACTAAAAGACCAAACTGGCTAAAACAAATAAAATAACCGAAGAGGCAACGCGGCAAGCATTGGAAAAAGTAAAACCCTCCCCTACATATAACTGAAAACATCAACTGTAACAAAATCCCAAAACGAGGCCTTTGGAGCCTGAAAGGGCAAATTAGCAACAAAATCCCTGGAGGGGCCCTTAAATAATATTAATCATAATAAGATCCCTTGACAGGGCCTTTGAGTCTAATCAGCACCTAAAAGGCTGGCAAAATCCAAGAAAAGGGCCTTTGAACGATCAATCAATAACGTACAATATAGGAGAGGATTTAGTTAATTATAACAAATTCTATTTTTCGAATGAAATTCGTTTCTTTTATTTAAGCCATGGGGTGCCAAAGAGAACAGCTGGGCACTCCAATAAGCCTCTTTTGTAATAAGAAGCCTATCGATCTCCTCAGAGTTGTTTGGGGTCTGTACCTGATCAATACAGTGGAACGAAAAGTCATCTAGAGTGTGTGGGATTTTGTTAAGATGTATTGCTACTTCACAAGTTGTTTTGTTTGTGAGCATAGCAGACTTATGATTACGAAACCTAATTCTAAAATCGGTAGTGGTAGATCCCACGTATTGCAAGCGACATTTCTTGCAAGAAGCCAAATAAATTACAGTTTTTGAATCACAAGAAAGCC